>NW_024118966.1:0-18992 GCF_003073215.2 Triticum urartu
CGGGAGGCGGAGGAGATCCACGTGGCGGCATCTCTCTGGTGCGGGCGGCGGTGCGGAGCTGTTCGGCGGGCGAGAGGGAGGTTTTTAGGGTTTATCTGCGAGAATTTCGGGTGAGACCCATATATATAGGTAGGGGGGCTAGGAGAGTACAAATGAGGTGCGGTTTTCGCCCACACGACCGTGATCCAACAACGGAGAGCATGGATGGGTCTAGATGAGCTAGTGGGCTGTTTTGGAGGGGTGCTGGGCTGCAAAGAGAGAGAGGCTTTTGCCGTTACCCGGTTAACTGTTGGGGCATCAAACGAGCTCCAAATGGAACGAAATTTGACAGGCGGCCTACCGGTGATGTACTAAGGCCACTCGACAAATCTCGACCCATTCCGAGAACATTTTTCTCCCGCTCACAAAATGAGATTTGAGGGGTGCAACGGTTGCATGTGGGAGTGTTGGATTGCAAAACAAACAATGGGGAAAATGCTCGGATGCATGAGACAAACACGAATGCAAATAAGATGCACATGATGACATGATATGAAATGCATGACATGAACAAAATGCAAAATGAAAGACAAAAACCCAACAACGATGAAAATATCATATCACATAGTCAGAAATGGCAAGAGTTGGAGTTACAATTATGGAATGTTACATCCGGGGCGTTACATCGCTGAACGATGGGATGAGTCTTCATTCAAGGATGAGCAAGGCAACAGTGCCCCTCCCATGCCTCTGGTCAGCCGGGGCGTGGCAACAGTGCCCCACCTACCCGCTGACTAGGGCCGACATGGCTACGGTGCACCCACCGTCAGTGCTGACGCCAGCAAGCGGCGACCTGACGGAGCGCCCCTATAGTAGGCTCAACCACTCCCTAACGATCACAATATCTCTTATTTAATTAATGCATCTATATACTTGGTAAAGGGTGGAAGGCTCGGCCTTTTACTTGGTGTTTTGTTCCACTCTTACCGCCCTAGTTTCCGTCATACCGGTGTTATCTTCCTTTAATTTTGCATTCCTAACGCGGTCGGGGTTTATGGGGCCCCCTTGCTTCTTCGTCTAAAGTAAAGCTTTCCCGAGGAGATCCAACATTGGTTTTACCATTGCCTAATAACAACTAAAACTTGCATAGGGGCCGGCTAGCACCCAAGGACTCTTAATCAACCCTCGGGCCAGTGCTCGACATGAGTGTTGGCCCACCTACCTAGCAGTAGGTGGTGCTGCCTCGGGGCAACTAGATGGTATTTTGCTATCGTCCACTTAGCGTAGACGGACGAGTCAGTAGATAGAGAGTGCGCGGCTGTGGACACGGATCTGACTCACTGGGAGATCTCCTTGGGTTAGTTTTCCGTTCTTCGAAGAGCTTGTGCACCAAGATTCCGAGATTACTCGGGGTGTCCCGAGATGGAGGATTGTCTCCGCAGATCATGAGAGCTTATCATGGGCTAACTTGCGACACCTCTGCAGGGTTAAACTTTCGAGAGTTGTGGACGCAGTTATGTGGCAGATGGGAATTTTTAATATCCGATTGTAGAGAACTTGAAACTAGATCCGAATTAAACTATATACACCAACCATGTGTTGTCGCGGGATTTCCGCAGCCACCTACGGGACCAGGTGGACCCTTGTTGGTTCGGCAGGGGGCGGCGCGTTGCACAATGAGTAGACCAGCGTACGGCAGCGTGACAGAGAGCACACAATCGATTTACCTAGGTTCGGGCTGCCGCAAGGCATAAGACCCTACTCTTGCTTTAGTTGAATGATGGAAGAATGAATGTGGTGGTGCGTAGTACACTTTCCCGGCAAGGTTTGCCCGTGGCGACTACGTGCATTTGGTAGCTTGGGGTTGTCAACTGTCCAACCTTCTAACCCCTCCTACGAGTGCCATGGGCCTCCTTTTATAGATTAAGGGGTCACCACGGTGGAAAAGTGGTCATTATCCACTGATATGATAGAAAACAGTGCTATCATACCTAACTTTGTGGGCTGACAGGGTGCATTAAATTCCCCACTTAGTGTCACATCACTGGGCGCCCGGCAAGGCCTACTAGGCTATCTTCCCAGCTCCGCTCCTGAGCTCTCGACATGTCACAGGACGGGTGTCATCCGTAGGCTTCTCTGTAGGAAATGGCTGCCATGTGGCGAATGGCTGCCACTTAATCATCTTGCGGCTTGACACCACACTGATTGACGACGTGAGTCATGTTTGAGTGGTTGGTGGGGTGGTTCTGCCCCCGCGGGCTCCGGCAGGCTCTGTCGGGGAGCCTCGGCTGGTTGCTTCTGGTGGTGGCCTCACCCCTTGCCGGGCTCGCCCGCCGACAAGGGAGGCCCTTATCTTGCTGATACCTTGCTCCTCGGGCTCAATCTTGGTCCATCTAAGCTGCAGGTTGGTTCTTCAAATTTCTTGGTTTTCCAATCTCTGACTTAAGCTAGTGCTTCAGTCTTGATCTTATGCATGTGCACAGTTGGTCAACAGACCCAGGGTTTGTTACACCGACAAAAGCCCCCGGGCCTGCCCCGAATGTGCTGCTGAGCATCGTCGGGGTAGGGCCTAATAAGTGCACAGGCAAAGGTTGTTGAAGGGGTTGTCCCCTTAGGTTTCTCTTTGTTGCCACATCCGCCTTGATTCCGGGCCAGTTTCTGGTTTTCCCGCGTGCGACATAAAGCCAATAGTGGTGGGGTTGCTCCAGTAATGGCCCGTGAATGACTTTAACGCACGGGGTAGAAACTGCCAATTTACTCTTCCCACAGCGCGCCCTTATCCTTAGCCACGTATGCAGCATGAAACGCGCGGGGTAGGTAATGGAGGCGCGTGTCACGGGAGAGTACCTTGGGGAGGGCCCACCCATCTTGAATTGGTAGAGGAGGGCGATGATCACCTGTGGATGGAGCTGCTGCCCCTCCCCACCCGACCTATAAAAGGGAGGAGTGAAGGACGGCGGAGTCATCCATTTCTGTGGTCCTCTTCTCCTATTCTTCTGTTTCTGTTGGTCATGCTTGAAAAGGAAGCCTAGGGCCAGCCCCCGGGCTCTGGCTCGGGGCATCCTCATGCTGGTGCTGATGCTTGGGGAGTGCGCCCAGTCCTTGGCGTGGCGAATCTTTTGGTCTCTCTGATGCTTGTCCAGGAGGAGGGCCTGGAGATTAGTGGTAGTCCGAGCATCGCCCCTCCCATTGGTCTTGGAGTTGTCGTCGATGAGGAGCGCTCCGTCCGGCCCGCCGAGGCGATGGTAGCGTTGCATGCCCGTTGTGGGTAATGCCTCTACCGTCTCTGTCCCTTCCCCCCTTTTTTCCTTTCTTCTTTTTTTGGGGAATGGCGAGGGGCCTTGCTCGTCATCTTGTGCAGCTCCTGGGGGTATGCCACCTGCGGACCGCGGCACACGACCACTCTACCGGTCCCCTCGTCGTCGCCCCTCCCCCAATGCTCCTTTTATTCTCCTTTTCCTCTTGCTTTAATATCCTGGAAAAAAGAAGCGGAGAAAGGAAAAGAGGGGTTATTGGGTTTTTATCTTTTTTCAATCTTAAATCTGTAGGCAATCGCCAAATTTTAATTCAAATAATGTAATCTCTCGAGTACATCTTTGTGTTCTGTAATGCTTGTACTTGTATTCGCATGTCAATGAAAGAAATAAACCTTGCTGAGACTCGTGCATGTATATGGCCATGCAGAGGTGGGGTGCCTCTTTACTGTAGTTAAATTAGTTTTCCCGGCAGGGTATCCTGCCAGCACCCTTTTCGTCTGTCGGAGAACCATGTCTAGCGGGGAACAGACCAATGCGCCATCCCCCTGCCCACTCCCTTTTCACCAAGGGCCACTATGACCATCCAGGCCGAAGCAACGTTCAAGCCAAGGATGGGAGCACCCTAGTTTCAATAGAGCGACGAGGTTTCTCTATGCACAAGTTATAGCTCACAGAACACTAAGAGACAAGAGGCAAACTTATCTATTTGGCTTGCCGGGGGCCACGATGTCGTCCAATCTTCTCGTCCCTTGTCGGAGTCAAGTTCACGACAGGAACCTGCAACTCCATGTAGATGTGAATGAATGCACGATGCAGTCCTATCTATATGCAAATGCAAATGCTCATGAAATGCTTATGCAATGATCTATATGTGCTTGTGCATGCAAGCGATCTCGATCGGGGGCCCCCACAGCTCTTCTTTATTTTACCTTGCATGGGGTCATCGCCCCGACTTTGTTCAAGGGGGTACATGCAACTGAGGCAAGGCCTGTACAAAAGGGTGGTTGTCGGGCGGTACCCAGCAGCCTCGCGCCTTACAGGTAATACTTGCGGAGATGCTCAATATTCCATGAGTTTTACAATTGTAAGCCATCTACGGGCTGCCGCAAGGTGTAAGACCCTACTCCTGCTTTAGTTGATTGATGGAAGAATGAATGTGGTGGTGCGTAGTACACTTGCCCGGCAAGGTTTGCCCGTGGCAACTACATGCATGTGGTGGCTTGGGGTTGTCAACTTTCCAACCTTCTAACCCCTCCTACGAGTGCCATGGGCCTTCTTTTATAGATTAAGGGGTGAGCAGAGTGGCAAAGTGGTCATTATCCACTGATATGATAGCAAACAATGCTATCATACCTAACTCTGCGGGCTGACAGGGTGTATTAAATTCCCCGCTTAGTGTCACATCACTGGGCACCCGGCAAGGCCTACTAGGCCATCTTACCAGCTCCGCTCCTGGTCTCTTGACACGTTGCAGGACGGGTGTCATCTATAGGCTTCTCTATAGGAAATGGCTGCCATGTGGTGAATGGCTGCCACTTAATCATCTTGCAGCTTGACACCGCACTGACTGACGACGTGAGTCGTGTTTGAGTGGTTGGTGGAGTGGTTCTTCCCCCGCGGGCTCCGGCAGGCTCTATCGGGGAGCCTCGGTTGCTTGCTTTCGGTGGTGGCCTCGCCCCTTGCCGGGCTCGCTCGCTGACAAGGGAGGCCCTTCTCTTGCCAATACCTTGCTCCTCGGGCTCAATCTTCGTCCATCTGAGCTGCAGGTTGGTTCTTCAAATCTCTTGGTTTTCCAATCTCTGACTTAAGCTGGTGCTTCAGTCTTGATCTTATGCCTGTGCACAGTTGGTCAACAGACCCATGGTTTGTTGCACCCACAATAGCCCCCGGGCCTGCCCCGAACGCGTTGTTGAGCATCGTCGGGGTAGGGATAATAAGTGCACATGCAAAGGTTGTTGAAGGGGTTGGCCCCATAAGTTTCTCGTTGCTGCTTCATCCGCCTTGATTCTGGGCCAGTTTCCGGTTTTCCCACGTGCGACATAAAGCCAATAGTGGTGGGGTTGCTCCAGTAATGGCCCGTGAATGACTTTAATGCATGGGGTAGAAACTGCCAATTTACTCTTCCCACAGCGCGCCCTTATCCTTAGCCACATATGTAGCATGCATCGCGCGGGGTAGGTAACGGAGGCGCGTTTCATGGGAGAGTACCTTGGGGAGGCCCCGCCCATCTTGAATTGGTGGAGGAGGGCGGTGATCAGCCGTGGATGGAGCCGCTGCCCCTCCCCGCCCGGCCTATAAAAGGGAGGAGCGGAGGAGGGCGGAGTCATCCATTTCCGTGGTCCTCTTCTCCTGATCTTCTGTTTCTATTGGTCATGCTTGAAAAGGAAGCCTAGGGCCAGCCCCCGGGGCTATGGCTCAGGGCATCCTCATGCTCGTGCTGATGCTTGGGGAGTGAGCCCGATCCTTGGCGTGGAGAATCTTTTGGTATCTCCGATGCTTGTCTGTGAGGATGGGCTGGAGTGGTAATCCAGGATCGCCCCTCCCGTTGGTCTTGGAGTTGTCGTTGATGAGGAGCGCTCTGTCCGGCCCACTGAGGCGATCGTAGCGTTGCATGCCCATTGTGGGTGACGCTGCTACCGTCTCTGTCCCTTCCCCCTTTTTTCCCTTCTTCTTTTTTTGGGGAAGGGCGAGGGGCCTTGCTCGTCACCTTGCGCAGCTCCTGGGGGCATGCCACCTATGGACCGCGGCAGACGACCACTCCGCCGGTCCCCTCGTCGCCGCCCCTCCCCCAATGCTCCTTTTATTCTCCTTTCCCTCTTGCTTTAGTATCATGGGAAAATGAGCAGAGAAAGGAAAAGAGGGGTTATTGGGTTTTTTTATCTATTTCAATCTTAAATCTGTAGGCAATCGCCAAATTTTAATTCAAATAATGTAATCTCTCGAGTCCATCTTTGTGTCATGTAATGCTTGTACTTGTATTCGCAACTCAATGAAAGAAATAAACCTTGCTGAGACTCGTGCATGTATATGTCCATGCAGAGGTGGGGTGCCTCTTTACTCTAGTTAAACGAGTTTTCCAGGCAGGGTATCCTACTAGCACCCTTTTCGTCTGCCGGAGAACCATGTCTGGTGGGGAATATTCCGAGGCGCTAGGCCCTCACCCACTCCCTTTTCACCAAGGGCCACTACGACCATCCAGGCCAAAGCAACGTTCGAGCCCAGGATGGGAGCACCCTAGTTTCAAGAGAGCGACGAGGTTTCTCTATGCACAAGTTATAGCTTACAGAACACTAAGAGACAAGAGGCAAACTTATCTGTTTGGCTTGCCGGGGACCACGGATGTCGTCCAATCTTCTCGTCCCTTGTCGGAGTCAAGTTCACGGCAGGAACCTGCAACTCCATGTAGATGAGAATGAATGCAGGATGCAGTCCTATCTATATGCAAATGCAAATGCTCATGAAATGCTTCTGCAATGATCTATATGTTCTTGTTCATGCATGCGATCTCGATCGGGGGCCCCCACAGCGCTTCTTTATTTTATCTTGCATGGGTCATCGCCCCGGCTTTATTCAAGGGGGTACATGCAACTGAGGCAAGGCCTGTACAAAAGGGTGGTTGTCGGGCGGTACCCGACAGCCTCGTGCCTTACGGGTAATACTTGCGGAGATGCTCAATATTCCATGAGTTTTGCAACTGTAAGCCATCTACGGTCTCCAGACGGACTGCGCCAGGTCTGGTGGCTCGTACCACCCGGTAAGGGCCTTCCCACTTCGGTGATAACTTGTTTGTACCCTTGGCGACCTGAATGCACCTAAGGACAAGGTCACCTTCCTCAAAACACCGGGCATGAACCCTGTGGCTATGATAGCGACACATGGCTTGCTGGTAGCGTGTAGCACGCGTAGCAGCTCGGAGATGGTTGTCCTCAAGTAGAACAGCTTCGTCACGCCGGTGTTGATCTTGCGCTACTTCATCATAGGCAAGCACTCGAGGGGACCCGTAAATGAGTTCCGTGGGGATAACTGCTTCTGCACCGTAAACCAGGGAGAAGGGAGTCTCCCCAATAGCTCGGTTAGGTGTTGTTCTAAGGGACCAGAGAACTACCGGCAGCTCCATGATCCACCGCCTGCCATGCTTCCGCAGCGTATCGAAAGTTCTTGTCTTGAGTCCATGAAGCACTTCAGTGTTCGCCCTCTCAGCTTGTCCATTGCTCTGACGAGGACATGGCTACCACAGTTACACCCATATCCCCTACTGTTTTACCTCTTTGAAAAGTTGCTAGAGCTCAGATACGCCAATTAAATTATCAAGTACTTTCGTCTCTTGATAATGTTTCTAGTGTTCATGAGAATATGATGCTGCCTAACTTAGACACATTTGTGTTGCTTGCTATTGAAGGGCCTAGCACGGACCAGAAGGTTGAACATTGGAGCATGGTCAAGCAAGGAGATGAAGGTGCGTGTGAAGAGAACAAGAACGGAGGTTCAAGTGGAGATTTCCGGACTTTGAAGCCACCATGATGACATACAAGAAGATGGATGAAATATACAAGATGGCCTTTCATAAATTTCGTCCATAGCTTATTATTGGTGTTGCGCCACCTTATTTTGGGCCAGGCCCATCTAATCTATTTTTAGAGTCCATATTGTAGGGGAAACGACTTAGGAGGTGTTTTAGTCCCATCTTGCCAAGGGTGGACAAAATCCCCTCTCTTTTCCCTATAAATATAGCCCTTAAGGCATCGTTTAGACTTGGGGTTTTATTTACTTAAAAGTTAGCCATCTCTGCAACTTCGTGTACTTTGTTTGTGTCCAACGACCAGACCAAGACCGCTTATGAAACCCACTTTTATCAATACTTCATCCGTACTCGCAATATTCAGATTGCTTAATCATATTCTTGCTTGTTCTTTGATTGCTTGTAGGAATAGACCTTCATGGTCAGGTTGATCGTGCTCCGGTGTGTTCAATAACCCCTCGGAGTTGGTTTAGCGATTGCTAAGGCGCAACATCGTGCACGTTTGTAGTCGGATCGTCAAAGTCGTCTCCACCAAATCGATAGTTATCATCTGATCGAAAGATCGGGACACCATCGCCTCTATCGAGTGGTATCAGTTTTCAGGATGCTCGGTGAGATTTTACAGTTTTTCGTAGTTTAGATCGAGTCTGTTCTTCATACCTATAGTCCACAAAAAAGCCACAAAACAAGTTAGATTAGCTCATCATATCCCAGATTGTCTAAGCCTTTCACTATTATCACTTAGTTTTTGCATTGTTGAATTTTCAGTTGCATCGTGTGTCAAGTTGCTAGTTTTAGTGTAGACTTTTAGAGTTTCGAGTTCTAGTCACGTTTTGTTCACACAACTTTCGCCAACACCATCACCCAGTTCATCGCCATCTTTCATTGTGATTTTTTTTGCCGCTGCCGATGCCGCCATCCATCCGCTGATATAGTTCGTCGCTGTCTTGAAGCCTAATTCATGTTGGAGAGAGAGAGAAAATCAGTCGAGAAGTTTGGATCGAGGAGGGAGATCAGATTTTAACAGTGAAGGAATCTGTGCCATTGAGATTCTTGGAATTGGTTGCTGTTTCAGCTAGTACAAAAAACAGTTGTCAAATCTAATTCGGTTGTAAAGAAAAAGGTTGTTGAGCGATTAGAAGAAGAGGAAGACGTGACTTGGATGGTTGGGACATGGTAGTACTATTTAGACGGAAAAAACTGCGGATAGAAAGAGCTTGGAAGTCTCACGGCTGAAAGGACTAAAGTACTACTAGTAGCAAAGTAGAGCCCGTACGGTTATCCTCATGTTTTCCTAGGAGATAAAACAGAAACATATTGAACAAGTACTGATTTGCTTTGGAAAGTGTACAACACTAAAATAGAAGAAAACTTTATAGGCCGACAGTTTTGTGTGACAACAATTTTGGTTGGAAAGATTCTGACAAAGTTTCCTTGATTTTCGTGCAGCTAGGAAGGAGAGATAAAAAATAATATTCCAGAAAAAAGAGAGAAGCTCTGCGCAGCACATCTGGTCGGTTGGAGAAGAAAAGAAAAAGGCAGGTTTGGATCTCCAACGAAATTGAAAACAATGTCATTTCTTTTGGAAGGAAGTGCAGATCAGATTTGGTGGGTTGTTGCCTTTGAAAAAAAAGGATGCAAGGAAGGACGTGTGGATTGTGTGCTACTACTTGGAAAGTGATACAAAAAAAACAGATTTGGCACGTTTGGATATGGGTATCCTCGTGTGGCACGTTTGATTTTTTACAGAGTTTCGTTATGGTAGTATTGGAGATCGCAGCAAAAAAAGGAAGGAGAAGCCATTACGGGACAAGTGCAAAATCGCAGCAAAAAAAGGAAGGTGCCCATCAATTGCCTTGTTCAGAAAGGCAGATCCGAATTTTTATTATAGGTAAGGATCCTTTTTTTTGCTCAGCTTAAAAGAAGGAAACAAATAAGCGAGTTCTATGCAGATTTGATTTTTCTTTGGAGAGAGAGGCCGTTTCCTAAGAGATAGTTGAAAAAAAGGGCAAGTTTTGTTGGAAGTAAAAAAAAGACAGGGAAATCTCTAGACTAGTAGTACTAGTTCGTTTGAGAAACTTTCTCTTGTTAAAAGAAGGCATCATGTGGCTTGTTTGATAAAACAAAGGAAAGAGATTTGTTTCTTTTGGAGAGAGAGAGAGAGTTTGAAAAAAAGAGATAGGCCAATTTCGACTGATCCTATAGAGAAAAAAAGGGAACCAGACTTGGTGTGCATGTAAGTGATACGTGGAGAAGGAAGCAAACAAAAAAGTGTTCCACGTGTCTTGTTGCTGTAGAAAAAAGGGCGTGGTTAAAAGAACCATACGGCTGTTGTTCGCCGCATATCGTGAATTCGTCTGTGTATTAGGCTCGCGTCTCTAGTACAGTCTAGCCTAGGACCAGCACTCGACCATTTTGAGCAAATTTTCAGCTTGCATTAACTATTGTGGTTGTAGCATTTTTTCCACACATATAAAGCCAACCCAGCTTCACATGTTTGTACACTGTGTATACGTCTGTTCACCTGGCAATCGCTTTATCAACTTTTGGAGTTATTTGACACTGCTGGTTGCCGGTCACCTCCTGCTGCATGGTAAGAACTTATAAGACTTTGATTTGCTATACTGTGAGCGTTTTACCACCACTTCCTAGTCATTCATAGGAACATTATTTTTGGATTTTGTTTCTTGTTTCTACTAATCATGACAGGATCCAGAGTTAATTCATGGGCTCTGTCGATCATGGGAGACGTTCCATCACCTATGCAAATATCACAACCGCCGCGAGAGGTGCACAAATATTCAGATGCACATGATCAGGTTACTGTTTCTATACCACCATTTAATGGCCGTTTTAGACCTGCTTTATATATTGAATGGGAGTTCAACATAAATAATATATTTGCTTCCCATACTTTTGATGAACACAAAAAAGTTAAGGTTGCGGTTGGGTCTTTCACCGGTTATGCTTTAGTTTGGTGGAGTGAATATTGTAGGTTACACCCTGATTATATACCTACTACTTGGGATGATTTGAAACTTGCCATGAGACATACATTTGTCCCCGCTTATTATACTCGTGACATGATGAAAAAGTTGCAACATTTAAAACAAGGTAGTGACACCGTAACGAAATATTATGATGATTTACAAACTACCTTGTTGCATTCCTCTTTAGAAGAAAGTGAAGAAGATTTTATGGGTAGATTTTGGGGAGGATTAAACCGTGACATTTAGGAGATACTAATTCATGAAACATGTTATCCTATGGACCGTTTGTTTCGTCTTGCTTGCAAAGCTAAACAGGAGATAACAAGACATGTTGCCCACAAGACAAACAGGCGGAGGGTGCAAATCCCAAGAGTTGCAACGGCTGTTCCTTCCCCTACTGCGTCTCCTATGAAAACAACATCCATTGCTGAGAGCACTACATCACCTCCACCATGTGTCGTGTCGCCACCTAGAGTACCTACATCATCTTTGTTGATCATAAGAGCCACATGAGTATGATGAATGCCTTGTCAATTAAAATGAACCATGCGATGAGCTACCCACTAGTTTGATCACACCAGCTATTTTAGAGGATTATGTTCATGATTTGACTTTGCCATGTGATCAAACAATTTTGAGTGAACCCATTGAATTAACTATTGATGCGAAAGGACCATGTGAATCAGGGAATAACTCAAATTGGGATCAAATACGTTTGAAAATAATTGTGCCAATGTTTATCATTTTGATATGACCTCTAATCTTGGTGATGGTTCATCAATGTTGGGATGGTTTAATGATAAGCATTGTCAATCTTTTGATATGAATAAGAGCTCCACTTATATGTGCAAACTGAGTTGCAATATTTTCATGCCTTTGACTTCTTGTGATAATATATTGGCTTTATATTTCACGACTTTTGAAGGGTGCTCTTGTATAACTGTGTCACATGTGCCCCAACTAAGATCAATAAAAATCGATGACATATACATATACAATGTGTACACCTTGTCTCTTTTGTTAGCCAGATTTCAGATTAAGCAACGCCAAGGACGGTTTGTTTTCAAGAAGGGCGGATGATGAGGACATGGCTACCACAGTTACACCCATATCCCCTGCTGTTTTACCTCTTGGAACAGTTGCTAGGGCTCAGATACGCCAATTAAATTATCAGGTACTTCCGTTTCTTGATAATGTTTCTAGTGTTCACGAGAATATGATGCTGCCTAACTTAGATACATTTGTGTTGCTTGCTATTGAAGGGCCTAGCACGGACAAGAAGGTTGAACATTGGAGCATGGTCAAGCACGGAGATGAAGGTGCGTGCGAAGAGAACAAGAATGGAGGTTCAAGTGGAGATTTCCGGACTTTGAAGCCACCATGATGACATACAAGAAGATGGACAAAATATACAAGATGGCCTTTCATAAATTTCGTCCATAGCTTATTATTGGTGTTGCGCCACCTTATTTTGGGCCAGGCCCATGTAATCTATTTTTAGAGTCCATATTGTAGGGGAAACGACTTAGGAGGTGTTTTAGTCCCACCTTGCCAAGGGTGGACAAAATCCCCTCTCTTTTCCCTATAAATATAGCCCTTAAGGCATCGTTTAGACTTGGGTTTTATTTAGTTAAAAGTTAGCCATCGCTGCAGCTTCGTGTACTTCGTTTGTGTCGAACGACCAGACCAAGACCGCTTATGAAACCCCACTTTTATCAATACTTCATCCATACTCGCAATATTCAGATTGCTTAATCATATTCTTGCTTGTTCTTTGATTGCTTGCAGGAATAGACCTTCGTGGTTAGGTTGATCGTGGTCCAGCATGGTCAATAACCCCTCGGAGTTGGTTTAGCGATTGCTAAGGCGCAACGTCGTGCACGTTTGTAGTCGGATCATCAAAGCCATCTCCATCAAATCGATAGTTATCATCTCATGGAAAGATCGGGACACCCTTGCCTCTATCATGCTCCATGGATGTGCCACAGAAGTGAATGAGATTTTGCATCCGAGGGTGTGAACATATTGCATGAAGGTGTGGCTCGTGAACTGGCTATCATTGTCTGTGATGATCTTTGCCGGAACTCTGAAATGACACACCAATTCTTTCAAGAACTTGATAGCTGACTAAGCAATCACTTTTCTCACGGTAGTCACTTCTGGCTACTTTGTAAACTTGTCGATGGCAACAAAAAAGAATTCAAAGCCCCCAATTGCTCGGGGGAACACTACTAGGAAAAGGCTAATTAGTGGTGCACCTATTTTGGCCATTAATGGCGCACTACAGGTGCACCACTATCATCACGCCACTACTAACTAATACTAATGGCGCACCCCTAGTGCGCCATTATTATACAAGACAATAGTGGCGCACCAGGGAGTGCGCCATTAGTATGTCAAACGGTGCGCCATTACTACGCCTCCCAGGGGGGCCATATTTACCTTGTGCTCTGGGTTACTAATGGCGCACTTCTAGGTAGTGCGCCACTAGTGTGTTTATTGCAGTGCGCCACTAAAGTGCAATGTGGTGCGCCACTAGTATGAATATTAGGATTTTTTTTTCTTTTTTGATATTTGCACAGGTTACAAAATATATTCCTGCACAGAATATAGACAGCACAACATATAAATAGGAGATTCATCGAATACAATAGAAGATTAGTCTCCGAATACAATTCATCATATTAGTCTCCGATTCAAAAGACCGAACAAAGTTAGAACATTACAAGTCTCGAGACCATGAGTAGCGAGTTTGTATTCACATTACAAGTCGATATTGATCATCTAAACTACCATCACATAGAAGAGAGCTGCAGTCATCACGATGAGCATCATCGCGATGAAACTGGTCTTCATCCAGTTCCTTCTCCGCTCCCTCCTCTCTCTCCCGCTAGATAGCGCGCGTATCTAGCTTCCGCCTCCGACCTAGTGGTGTACCCTTTGTAACTGTTACCGCTGAAACGGTGAACCTATCTTCGACACTCCTCCCAGTCGTCCTAGACTCCGGGAACCTTACCCTTGTACACAACATACGACGGAATCTCTATGCACTAGCCAAACAAAATGTTAGTAGCAAGTCACAGAAAATACATAAGCAATATATAAGTATGCAACAAAAGGATCGGAAGAGAAAAGCAAGACATTAATAGCACGATTCATGGTCCTAATAATAAATAGCATCGATTACATATAAGTTGAACGACTGTCCAAACCAAAGAGACATACAAGTTCATTAAAGTTTAATTACAACATGAGCTAATCGATATTTCAAAACTACACATAGCATCACTACTTTCGACTCGACTCAGGGACCGGAGCATGGACGAAGCCGCCATCTATCATGATGGTCATGAAATCGCGGGCGTTGTCAGCCTGCATTTGTAGCGTTGTTTCTATCTCACTGTTGGACGGTTGATATCTGAGGTAGAACTGCCCCGAGGTACGAAGGACATCTTGATGGATGATTTCCACAAACTCTGACTAGATGCAAAAGAATTCTTGTCTGATGTCTGCATCCTGGATTGCCGACAAGCTTGCGGCCCAACCTTTGAGATTATTTGGTAGCAGAAGGTGATTATGGTCCCGTATGATCGCCCGCATGTGATGGAGGGCGTAGTAGGCATCCTTCTGACCGCCAGGCGGCTGCTTGACACGGGGGAACGTCGTATTGTGCGCGAACACGTGCTTGTCGTACCTACGAAGTGGCCTGCTGAAGGTGCCTCCAGATCTGGCATAGCTGGGGAGAACATCATCCAGAACTTTCTTGATATTTGTGTAGTCTTTCTTCGACTGATGGTCCGAGTCGAAATATGTGGCCATGGAATATTTCGGGCTTAAGAGGATGAGTGTGCAATGTGTGTCACTGCACAATTCATCGAATGTTAGAAAAAAAAGAACGGTCGAAATCTAAGAAATCATATGTTACAGGGCGGTGAGGGGATGACTTACTCGGGAAAGTAAGGCACGAGGAAGTTATCCTTATCTGGGTTTGCCAGAATGAAGCCTTCGACGTATGTACTCGCGACTTGCCGGTCCCCAGCGCTGCCCAAGATCTTGGCACGCATGTAGAAGGGGTCGACTATCACGATGTCCGGGGTCTTGTCTCTAATGATGCGCATCTCCATACTCAGTGAAAATAGCCGAACGAAGGTGTAGTGGAGCGGATGAAGGTTAAACATAGCGAAGATGTCATCAAACCACATGATGATCATACCCCCGATGGCGCTATCCATAGAGCCCTTGCCCGCTGGCACCTTGGCCATGAAAACCGGGTATGCCACATCATTCTCTTGGAAATGCTGCTTCTCCAAAGAAAGAACACTGTCATGCAGACTCCGCATAGCACCAGTTGCAGCATTGAGCAGATTAGTCGGTAGCATCAGCCTACCCTCCACATGCACCTTCCTCAAGATATCCTCAGGTGAAGGTGGCCCATCCTGAGCACGGATCGTACTCGGTGCCGGCTGGCTCGCACCCTTGTTACTCTTCCTTTTCCATCCCTTATTCTTCCGGTGTAATGGGATCGAGTTCTGCTCACAGACAGCCTTCTTGAGTGTGTTGGGGCCGATAATATTTCGCACCTCGGCTATCTGAGGCTCGGTGAAGGCGGCAGCTGGAGGTGTCTCCTGAGAATTGAATGCCAGACGACGCCTGGTGCAACTGGGTTTCTCCGCGGTACCAGCTAGATCGTCTTTTGCAGGGTTGGGTTCTTGAGAAGGAGGCCCCAAGAATTCGTCACCGTACCCATGTTCGTTGAAGTACTTATCGACGTTGGTAAATGTACCGTACTTGTCATCGTCGTGATCGTCTAGATCCTGTGCCATATGCATGTCCGGATCCTGTGCCATATCCATGTCCGGCATGTCTGGTAGCGTTGCGGGGGTCCTGCCATGGCTTGGTGCCGGCCCGATTGGCGGTGTTATCTGTGGGGTGGTGTCCCCCGCCCCCAAACGAATCTAGCTTTTCGGCCAAAGCATGGGCCAGCTTATGCAGGCGCTGAGGGTCATCACATCATCTTCGTCAGCCCCACAGAAGATATTAAGAAATTCAATATTCATGAGGACTAGAATAGAAGAAATATCATTTCAATATGTCGCGGTGGTGGTGGGGACTGAACCATGGGGATGGCCCCCTTCATACGGCTAGCAGCGCGGGCGGTGGCTGTTGCTTGGGGTGGTTGCAGTTATAACACCCACAATGCGGCTATATCTCCCACGTGTCGGGGCACGACTTAGAGGCATAGACGCATGTTAGGTTTGTCGCAAGAGGGGTAATCTTCACACAATCCCATGTACCGAATAAGAAAGGGATAAAGAGTTGGCTTACACTCGCCACTTCACACAAATACAAGTTAAACATACATCATCCAGAATACAATCAAGGTCCGACTACGGAACCAAAATAAAAGAAGACAACCCCAAATGCTAGATCCCCGATCGCCCCAACTGGGCTCCACTACCGATCAACGGGAAACGAAACAAAACAACGATCAAGATCTTCATCGATCTCCCACTTGAGCTCGGTTGCGTCAGCTGCACTGGTATCATCGGCACCTGCAACTGTTTGGAAGTATCTGTGAGTCACGAGGACATAGCAATCTCACACCCGCGAGATCAAGACTATTTAAGCTTATGGGTAGGAAAGGGGTAATGGGGTGGATCTGCAACAAGCACTAACCATATATGGTGGCTAACATATGCAAATAAGAGCGAGAAGAGAATCAACGCAACGGTGGTGAATTAGAAGTGATCAAGAAGTGATCCTGAAACTACTTACGTTCAAGCATAACACAAGACTGTGTTCACTTCCCAGACTCCGCCGAAAAGAGACCATCACGGCTACACACGTGGTTGATTCATTTTAATTAAGTTAAGTGTCAAGTTCTCTACAACCAGATATTAACAAATTTCCATCTGCCACAAAACCGCGGGCACGGCTCTCGAAAGTTCTTACCCTGCAGGGGTGTCCCAACTTATCCCCTCACAATCTCTCACGGTCAACGAAGGATATTCCTTCTCCCGAGAAGACCCGATCAGTCTCGGAATCCCGGTTACAAGACATTTTGACAATAGTAAAACAAGACCAGCAAAGCCACCCGATGTGCCGACAATCCCGATAGGAGCTGCACATATCTCGTTCTCAGGGCAACACCGGATGAGACATCCTACGAGTAAAACCAAACCTCAAGTTTCCCCGAGGTGGCCCCGCAGTCTACTCGGTACGGACCAACACATAGAGAAGCACTGGCCCGGGGGGTTAAAATAAAGATGACCCTCGGGTTGGCCGACCAAAGGGAAGGGTAATAGGTTGTTAGGAAAATGTAAGACCAAGGTTGGGCCTTGCTGGAGGAGATTTATTCAAAGCAAACTGTCAAGGGGTTCCCATAACACCAAACCGCGTAAGGAACGCAAAATCAAGGAACATAACACCGGTATGACGGAAACTAGGGCGGCAAGAGTGGAACAAAACACCAGGCATAAGGCCGAGCCTTCCACCCTTTACCAAGTATATAGATGCATTAATTAAATAAGAGATATTGTGATATCCCAACATATCCATGTTCCAACATGGAACAAACTTCATCTTCACCTGCAACTAGCAACGCTATAAGAGGGGCTGAGCAAAGTGATTTCGAGGGTATGGTCATCTTGCCTGAGATCCCGCAAGGAAGAAGAACGAGTCCATGAAGAAGACAAACAGACGTAATCGAACGGATCCTCACAAACGCGACGTTATCGGAACTAACCCGAAGAAGCAACACCAGAAAGAAGCAAACAACATGGTAACAACCATCACATAAACATGGCATGATGCACAAACAAGTATGATGCATGTCTGGTTTAATGAGGCATGGCATGGCAAAGTGCACACACAATACTACAAATTAAGTGGAGCTCAATATGCAACGTGTTGCATATTGAGGAAGCACCACATCAATTATTTAGTTCTCTCTCGTTTATGTACCCAACAATATTAAATGTTATTAAACATGGCAAGGGGTGAAGCATATGAAAACTACCTATCTAGGCAAGTTTAAATGAGGCCGGAACAACAAGCAACATGTCCAGAAAAATCCTCATGTGCAATTTATGGGTTTGGTACTGTTCTACCCTAAACACAATTTTAGAGTTATTAAGCATGCAAAGTAAATACACCATATTAAACTAGGCATTTTTCTACACCAATTACATATAAAGTTCATTTAAATTCGAGCTACGGTTAAATAGTTATGAAATATAGCATTTTAACGGGGCATATGAGCAAATTCAATCAAACAACATTTTAAACATTTCAAACATGCATGAAAGTTGGATATAATGAAACTAGACAAGATTCTAAGCATTTTTCATATAAGGTTTGTTTAATTTGGATGCACGGTTTGAGAGTTATTAAATGCATGAACTAGAAGGGTCGTGCTCCGACACGTGGGAGGTATAGCCGCATCGTGGGTGTTACAAGTTGGTATCAGAGCCAACCCTCGCGGTTACACGGATGTTTGTGGATAGGTGCGCGGTCATGTTGTTCATGACGTTTGTGACCTGTCGTGGCACCCAACATGGCACATGTACCAGACTGGATGCACAGACGTATGTGCCAAGAAGGAACGTTCCTATGGCCCGACGAGGACGTCGGTTCCTCTGAGTGGGGGTGTATATGATAGCCTGGCTTAAGAGGGATGATAGACTTATCATATCAATAAGAAATTCCTTCTTTTCCGAAAGCCCATTCGGATAGAACTCCAAAGTTAAGCGTGCTCAGCTTGGAGTAATTTCAGGATGGGTGACCGACCTGGAAGTTGCTCCCGGGTGCGCACGAGTGAGGACAAAGTGCGCAGAAAAGACTAGTATTGATCTGTGGGGCCAGTCTTCATCCCGCCAAGAGAAACGACCGCCGGCGGGTGTGTCCAGGGAGTTACAGCATTGGGCAAGTTCGTCATGAGCCCCCAGCTTTGGCGAAACCTAGCAGGCTTTGGATGGTGGCTCACCACTCATCCATCTCCTCAGCTGCTGGCGGGAACCTCAGTAATAACTGAGGTCGTGCCATGGTCTCCATGGCCGTTCTTGGCATGGATGTCGATGACGTCGACCGCACGGTCGCCTGGCTCCAGATGGTGCCAACGGCGGCGGCGGTGCCCCAGCGACGCTGCGGTGGAGCGACCACCGGGGCAACGGGGTCGCACGGTGTTGCTGCTCGATGATCAGCGGCTCCGTTGAGCGCCGCGGCCGCGCCCGCGCTGGGGGGGGCCGG
>NW_024118967.1:0-9817 GCF_003073215.2 Triticum urartu
CGCAAAAAAAACTGTAACCATAGAGCTTTCCACCAGCCAAATATGCATGTAGTGATAGCATTATTCTGTTCTTGCTTTACTGTGTTACATTGCCAGCATATTCCATGTGTTGACCCGTTTTTGGGCTGCAACGTATTATGTTGCAGACTTTTCAGACGAGGAGTAAGGTTCATTAGGTCGTTGCCGTGCAGCTCAGCTATGTCGTTGGAGTTGATGGACTCACTTTATCTTCCAAGCCTTCCGCTGTTATCGTATTAGATGGCCTTAAGCCATATTTATTGTAATAAGTTCTCTTTTGAGACATTTGATGTAATAAGTGTGTGATTGCTACTCTGTTATAAATTCTTCGAGTATTGTGTGTGTCAACATTACCGATCCAGGGATGACACTGAAGCACAGAGACTTGACCGTTTGAGGTCGGGTCGCTACATAAGTTTATCATTTGACCTTGAAAACATGGTTGTGCCTTCACCTCCTTTGTTCTTGGTTGAACTCAGGTGCAATATTGAAGAAGGCCAAACACATACCAGTGCGTGCAAAACAATGTTTTATGGCGAAGAAACAAAGTTAGGAGTTCATGAAGAAATGAGTTGTCTGCTGAAGAAACATTGTTTTGATTCTGACGAAACAATGTTCTGCACGAGTTTGGATATCCCAACTTGCAAAAGGTTTCCAGAACTTGACTATGCTGCTGAAGGAAACATTGTTTGACTCCAGTGAACAATGTTTGGTGGGAAACTGCCAACCACCTCCAACGAGAGTTTTCCAGAAGCTACCTCATTAAGTCTCGAAGCCATTTAGTCAAACCAAAGTTGGTTCTCTTTCACACCTAAGATGGTTCCCAAAGCTAGTTTGTTTCCACACCTATCCAGGGGGGTTGTCCCGATTATAAATAGGCTAGCTCTTCCCTTCGTTGGGGACTTTTGCCATTTCTATCAAACACCAAAGACATAGACTCCTCCTGAGATTGGAGAGATCTTGTTACCCTTATTCTCGTGATTCCTTGAGAAATTACTCCTAATTCGTGCTCCACGACTAGATCGTGTTGTGTGGGTTAGAGTTCGTGGTTTTCCTTGCAGATTGCACCTATCCCGTGCTCCATGACTTGAGCGTGGTTGTGTGGGGTAGTATTGCGGGTTGTGGATCGGCGAATATTCAGATTGCAAACTTCGGTGAGCCTCCTCCTCGTCGGGTCATAATCCCTTATTTTCTGTTTTCCGGCTGCTTGCAGCTAGTTATCCCCTACCATTTATCGATCCTATGCCGTGAATATCGGACCTCCCCTTGTACTCCCTCTTCTTCGAAGACGGGGTCGCATCACTTATCCAGGAAAAGGAAAAAATAAATGAAAATATGGTCTTGGCCATTGGTTTGGGTTGTCGATTTCTGGCCCAAAACAATTTTATCATTTCCTTTTATGTTTCAGCTTTTAGCTTGCAGGTTTTGTACATGATTGTGTGTCTTCTAAAAACTCCAACACTTATGGATCATGTGCAATTAAACAATGACATGTTACCTTCGGCCTAATATTTTCATTTTACCCAATGCGTCATGGGCCAACCCGTTTACTCGTTTTTGCAATCCCGTCATTTTTCGGTCTGATGGGATAGCAGGGCTACTATAGCTATAGGTTGGGCTGGACCGATCGGTTTTTAGTCATTTGTTTTTCCTTAAAACGAATATTGCACTATTTTTAAAAAAATCAACATTTTTTCTGGAAAAACTGTATTTTGAAAAATGTTCTAGTGTTTAAAAAATTGTGTATTTTTAGAAAATTCTCATGAATTCAAAAAATATTGGTAAATTTGTAAAAAAGCTAGGAATTTAAAAATGTACCAAAACAATTTTTTAGGATATTTAGAAAATGTTTGCAAAATATGATCATGGATTTGAAAATATATTCTTGAATTTGAAAATCTCACAAATATGAAAAAGGTTCATGAGTTAAAAAATCAAAATAAATAATAAAAATACTGTATGCACTTAACTTATATGGTGAAGTATGCATGCATAGCATTTGGTCTACACATATATAGACAATTTTCAAGAAAATCTAGTACCTTTTAAGAAAAACAAACAAACTCCTAATAACCGATATAGTAGACTTACCCAATTGCCAACTTTTTGGTTTGATTTTGTATGCACTTAGCCTAAACGTACTATTAGCTTTATGAAAAGCCCATGAATCCTATAGATGTCTCCAATTCTCTTACAATTTCAATCCTATAAATTTTTGGTTTGATTTTGTGTGCATCTTGAAAAGAAGAAAATTGTCTCTCCAATTACTCTTATAACAATAATAATAATAATAATAGTTAAAGAGGCACATATTGGGCATGTATGGGAAGACAAAAGATACACCGGAGGCACGGGAGGACCAGCAACTTATGCACAGAAAAGACAGCATACATCAGGGTCATGCCAGCTACGCTCTTACCAAAGAAGAGAAGGAAATCTTCTTTGAATGCCTGCTCAGTACGAAGGTACCATCTGGCTTCTCATCGAATATAAAGGGAATAATAAATATGGCAGAGAAAAAGTTCCAGAACCTAAAGTCTCATGACTGCCACGTGATTATGACGCAACTGCTTCCGGTTGCATTGATGGGGCTTCTACCGGAAAACGTTCGATTAGCCATTGTGAAGCTATGTGCATTCCTCAATGCAATCTCTCAGAAGATAATCGATCCAGAAATCATACCAAGGTTGGAGAATGATTTGGTGCAATGTCTTGTCAGTTTCGAGTTGGTGTTCCCACCGTCCTTCTTCAACATCATGACGCACGTCCTAGTTCACCTATGTGAAGACATTAACGTTTTGGGTCCTGTATTTCTACACAATATGTTCCCCTTTGAGAGGTTCATGGGAGTCTTAAATAAATATGTTCATAACCGTGCTAGGCTAGAAGGAAGCATCTTGAAGGGCCATGAAAATGAGGAGGTCATTGAGTTTTGTATTGACTTTATTACTGACCTTAAGCCGATTGGTGTTCCTGAATCACGGCATAAGGGCAGACTGGATGGAAAAGGCACGCTAGGAGGGGATCAAATAATATGTATGGATGGGCATTCTCTCACTCAAGCACACTACACAGTTCTACAGAATTCCGCCTTGGTGGCTCCGTATATGGAGGAACACAAGAATTTTCTACGCTCCAAACACCCAGAGTAATCTGACGACTGGATTACACGTGAACAAACGGGGACCTTCGCCGGTTGGTTGCAGACACGTGCCATGCATGACGCCGCTATTGAAGATGACCTATACTTGCTGTCCCAGTTACCATCTTCGAATATAATGACTTTCAAAGGGTACGAGATAAATGGGAATACATTTTACACAATTGCCCAAGATAAGAAGAGCACCAACCAAAACAGTGGTCTTCGCTTTGATGCAGCAACCAAGACGGGAAAGGAAACATATTATGGTTACATAGAGGACATATGGGAACTTGACTATGGACGTGGTTTGAAGGTCCCTTTGTTTCGGTGCAAGGTCAATATGACACGAGGCGGGGTAACGGAAGACCCGCAGTACGGAATGACAATAGTGGATCTCAACAATCTTGCGTATGTAGACGAACCATTCGTCCTAGCCAATGATGTGGCGCAGGTTTTCTTGTGAAGGACATGTCTACCAAGCCGAGAAAAAGAAAAGATAAGGAAGCGAATGCATCATACGATGAGCCAAAGCGCCACATAGTTCTTTCAGGTAAAAGAAACATCATGGGAGTGGATGACAAGACATACATGTCAGAAGATTATGAAAAGTTTGATCAAATTCCTCCATTCACAGTGAATATTGACCCGAGCATCCAGTTAAATGATGAAGATTGTCCATGGTTATGGGGCAAAGGGACACGCGCGAAGAAAAAGTTTCACACCCAAATATCCCACTCTGGGATGTGATCGGCTTCACTCTCAACACTTTCTTATGTGTTTTGGCACTTATATATCTGGAAATTCCCGCTTCGAACTAACGGGAGGGAATCTTTGTAATAGTTAGGGTACTTATATGTTTTGGCACTTGAAACGCGAAGAAATTTTATGTGCAAACAAATTCTTTCATGCATTTACTGATTTTTTTTCAGCTAAATGACCCTCAAATGGAAAAACACTTCAAATGAACTCTGAAAATGTTGAAAGTTGGCATGGTATCATCATTTCACCCACATAGCATGTGCAAAAAAGTTGAGACGGTTACGGCAAAAATGGATGCACTTCGTGTGCAAAATGGACAATCTCTTTCGAAGTATCAGGGTTTCAGACGAAAACTCATCTGTTACAAAGGCATTTCATTTTTTAAATAATCTAAGTACTATCAAATTGAATATAATGATAAAACACATTGATATTATACATAAGAAAAAAGAATCACTCAAAAATATATTTTTAAAGTTAAGTTATTCACAAACTAGTGATTCACACAAATTTCAAATAATTCAAATTTAAACTATTCAAATTTGAAAACTACCGGCACTAACAGAAAGTTTGTAATTTTTGGTACCTAAAGCAAACATATTCACAAAGAAAATCTAAATACAACAAAAAACAACTCAAAAATAAATAAAGCAGAAAATAAAAAAATAAAAAAACTAAATGAAGAAAAGCCCGCCTACTGGGGCACAACGGCCTGCATACGACTAGAAACCCAACCTCTAATTGGGCCAGGATGCAGGCCCACTAGCCCAATAGGCCCAGCAGGGCATCGCAGCAGAGGTAGGCTGAGAAGGCCTGCTTTAGAGAGGAGCTCGAGACGGCCGCGGTGGCGGGGCTTATAAGCAGGTGCGAGCGCCCCTCGGCTAGCGAGGTGGGACTAAACTTCTGCGCCTCTCGCCTGGCAGCGCACCACCTTTAGTACCGGGTCGTGGCTCCAACCGGTACTAAAGCGTTCATAACATCGCATTTGCTCCTGCAACAGGTCTTTCACCAAGCGGTGCATCAAGGACATAATTCTTCTATGCAGCAATGAGGATAATCCTCAAGTTACGAACCCAGTCCGTGTAGTTGCTACCATCATCTTTCAACTTAGCTTTCTCTAGGAACGCATTAAAATTCAACGGAATGGTAGCACGGGCCATTGATCTACAACATAGATATGCAAAAACTATCAGGACTAAGTTCATGATAAATTAAGTTCAATTAATGGACCTCGCCTCGCCGTCGCCTCGACCTCGCCCGCGCTGTGAGCCCCTCTCCTCCCTCCAATCGAAGTCGTCGCGCCGTAGGTGCACACACGCGCACATACACACACATTTTTTCTGTTTTAGCTATAGATGTTTTTCTGTTTTTAGTTTTTAGTTTTTTTTGTTTTTTATACAAAGGTTTTAGATGAATTAATTAATTAGATTAGATTAATGTCAAAGGTTCTAGATGAATTAATTAATTAGATACTTTTAGTTCTATATATATTAATGTTATAGAAATGTTAGTTATATAGAAATGTTATAGAAATGTTAGTTATATATATGTTAGAAATGTTAGTTTTAGCTAGATGAATTAGATTAATTTCAAATTGTTAGAAGATGATCGATGTTTTTTTAGTTTCTTATAATTTTAGTTATAGAAATTTAGAATTTGCACATAAGAAATCACAAGCCAATCATTTAAAAAATGTTACTTTTGCGGCACATAGTATTGGTTCTCGATGATGCCCGGCCCGCATCCTCGTCGTCGACCCGTTCGCGACGATGTCCTGCTTCAGAGGACCCATGTCCGGGACTGGGCTCCGCCGGGCTGGCACTGGGAGGTGCTACCTTCAGGGGCTCGCCGCTTGGTGAGGAACCCGGCCCCAGGTCCCATCGTCGACCCTGACCTCCTTTGGTGGCGTTCGCGTGGGCCACTTTCGGTGCGGAGGGAGCCGGCCCAGCCGGAGGTGGTGCGTCGCCGTGTCAGGGATGAGGACGAGCACGTCCGTCGCTACATGGCTGCTATGGACGTCAGGTTCTCCAATACCTGGCAGGTTCTTTGGGAGATGACCGGAGCTATGATCCTGTGATGGTTCCTTCTCTTTCGGTATCCACCGCCGCGCCTCAGGAACCGCGAGTGGCCTAGATTATTCTGCAGTATTCGATCTTTATTAGCTAGCTAGCTAGTGATGTATTCGATATATAATATTCGAGATGATGTATTCGAGATTATATATATTATTCGAGACGATGTATTAGAGATTATATATATTATTCGAGACGATGTATTCGATATTATATATTATTCGAGACGATGTATTCGAGATTATATATTATTCGAGACGATGCATATTATGTACTATGATTCAGTTTTTCCTTATTGATTGCATGCATGCATTGTAATTTGAATACTAAATTGTTTTATATTTCTTCTGGATTAGTTAAATAAAAGCTATGGCGGACAATACCAGCAGAGAGGGAGAAGAGGCCCTGTTCGAGATCATACGCTCCCCTCGCGGGCCAGATGATTAGAATGAAGAAGATGACGGCTCCCAATATCTGAACAATACCGGGGAGGGTGATGATATGATATTCGATCGCGACGACTGAATTGATTAAGTCATGACTATGATTATGATGATGCCGAAAATGTTGATCTTGAAATAGCAAAGATCGGCGAGGTATATTTATATAAGCAGGGATCTGGTGATCATCACATGTTTCTAATGATTTGAAGATATATTAACGAATCGATCTTTCTTCTTTCAGCCCTCCGGGTCGAGCAAATCTTCTACAGGCAGTAGGACAGTGCGAGGCCCGAGCAAAAAGTTGAAGGAAGGGCGTAAAGTACAACATCGATGCCATCAGAACTAATGGCGAACCACTAGCGCCTAAGAACATTGCGAACAAGTTCATTTGTCGGTGCGAAGTTCTTGTGAAGGACCAACTCCCAATCTCCCTTCAAGAATGGAAAGAGCCAGCAAAGAAATGTCCAGATCTTACTTTTGTCGACGACAGAGTAAAATCTCTGCTTTGGGAAAAACTCATGGAACATTTCACCCTACCAGATCATTTCACAGATGCAGATGTGCAGAAAGTCGAGGACGCTGCTCTTAGGAAGATGGCAATTGCATTCAACACCCACAAGAAAAGTATATGGGCCAACTATGTCAAAGGAGGAAAGAAGACTCTAGAATTCAAGGGAACACTGGAGAAGCAAAGAGAACACTGGACCGCTTTCGTGAAATTCAAGGAATCAGAATTATCTAAGGAACATCGAGAAAAAACAAGGCCAATGCCACAAAAAGGAGCAGTTCCATAGGTCGGGGCCAGGTGGCTACGCGGTCGCAATGCCTAAGTGGGATAAGTCTGAGCAAGAGATGCTGGATGCAGAGGTCACTCCAGTTACTAAGAGTTGGCCCCCCAGGTGCAGAACTTGGGCGTTCAACCCGAAGACAAGCCAGGTTTCAAAGAAGGCATGTCTTAAAGGAGCCGAAGATAAGTTACTTGAAGCAATAGAAGATGCTCGAAAGGGGGTGTTCACACCCAACAAAGAGAACAACGAGCTTACGCGCGCCCTGGGAAATCACGAACACCCAGGAAGAACGCGAGGCAAGGGCGTTGTTCCGTGGTATGAGGGATTTTTGGACTGGAACACCGACTACAGAAGCCGTGCAAGAAGGAGATGGAGGAGGAGAAGAAGAGGAAGCTGTAGGAGGAGCAGAGGAAGAAGGAAGCAGAACGCCTTCAAGACCTAGAATCAGCGCACGCGGACTTGGCACTCAAATTCCAGCGGCAGCAGCAACAGATCGACTCACTTATCCAGGAAAGGAGGTCTCAGCAGCGGTAGCAGCTAGCGGGTGATCCAGCATTGGATAGCACCGTCCCATCCATGCTGAGAAGCAGCGCGGGTTCCGCCCCGGGCGACGCACTGCTAGATAGATACCCTGTGGATGACATCATGGAGAACACTAACTGTGAGCTACACTTCAAAATGAAGAACATATCCATGAAGGTGGCGGACGATGTTGCTTATACAAATCCCCCCGAAGGAACCTTCCATTGCAACCCGATTCCAGCCGGCTATGCTCGTGTCGTGGTTGATGAGGTGGTGGACCAATATTTGGGGCTAGAGCTTGACATTCCTGGAGGTGACGAGGAGCACACACTGGGAGAGGCCATACATCGTATCATCCTATGGAGAAAGGATTGCATCATCTTTCGAAGGCCACCGACACCGCGTCAGCCGACTCCTCCTCGAAGTCCGCCACCGCGTCAGCAGACTCCCACTCCTCCAAGTCCACCAACGTGTCAGGCCACTCCTCCTCCTCCAAGTCCGGCACAGCGTCAGGCCACTCCTCCTCCTCCAAGTCCGGCACAGCGTCAGGCCACTCCTCCTGCTTCAAGTCTGGCACAGCGTCAGGCCACTCCTCCTGCTTCAAGTCCGACACCGCGTCTGGCCACTCCTCCTGCTCCAACTCAGCCACGTCAGCCGTCTCCGCCACCTCAGCAATGCGGAAGAGAGCCATCGTAGCTATGGTGCGTAGCGGTACAAGTCGAGGTGGTACAGGAGGTACAGGCGGAGGCAAACGATTTCAATATGGTCCAAGCCTCGCTCCTCTTCCTCAGAGGCCTTACGACATATCCGAGGAGCAAAACACAGCCACAGTGAAGGCCCAAGTGGACGCCCATTTTGGACCGAAACTGCCACCGCTGCCAAAGGAGAAAGTGCCTGAGAAAGTCATTGACCACTTTATTCATATGGCAAGAAAACTAGCTCCCAAGCCTATTGACTCAGACTATGAGCGCCAAATCAGGAAGGCACATCGAGCACGACTACAGAAGGAGTCGAGCTCGAACTCGATCCAAGCAGCTGGTAAAAAATGCAGGAAAACCATTCCCCGGCTGGGAGAACAGGCGACGCAATCGATCCCCCCGCTTGTTGTACCAACACATGAGAGTACCGGCTCCGGTCAACTGGTAATAACCGACGAGCATAGAAGGCAGGCTGAAGAGCTCAGTATCACTATTGGACAACTCCTAGAGATCAAGCCCATGTCTCCGCTTAGAGGGGAGGACATAAAACGGAAATATGTCCGCGGCGAACCTTTGGTCAAGCCTGAGGAGGTCAAGAACCTCCCAACGAGAATGTATGAATTGCATCAATGGTACATGGAAATTTGCAAGACCCACAATCGGGAGTACCTCATGGTGAAAGTCAAGGAAGAGGATTACTTCCATGAGACAGCTCTGTCTATTGAGTATACAGAACCGTTTCAGTTATTCAATTATGACGCACTTGACAAATCTATCGTCAGTTGCTATTGTCTGTAAGCGATTTCTTTCTATAATTTAAGTCTCAAGCTAGCTGTAGTGCTCTCGTTGATCATTACCTGTAATTATCCTCACTATATTCTTTTCTGTGGTATTATGATGTCTGAAATGAGAAAAGCTAGACGCTATGGCATTGGTGCCGGGGTGCTGACCCGCGGGCACCTGTGGGACCGGCGGACGGGGTCCCTTTCGGTTCGGCGGGGGCGGAGGTTGCGCAAAGAGAAAATCGAGGCGAAGCACGCGAGCGATTTACCCAGGTTCGGGCCGCACGGATGCGTAAAACCCTACTCCTGCTTTGTGGTTCTGTATTGATTTCTAGCTCGGGAGCGCGGAGTGCTATAGTACACACTAGCAGCTAGCAAGACCGAGCGTGAGTGTTCGAACTGGCTAACCCCTTCTCCGTTGCACACGGGCCTCCTTTTATATGCTCAAGGGGCTACCGACAGGTGGCAACGGAGGTAAAGGGCAAAAATGGAAAGGTGCCGTGGTAGGCACAGCTACCTGCTACAGTGTATCATACCTAACCCTGGTGGCAGGGGACAAGGGCACTAATTGACCGTCTGTGTCGCCTAAACAG
>NW_024118968.1:0-9587 GCF_003073215.2 Triticum urartu
AAACAACATCACATCTTCATGCCATGATCATGCATCATATTGTTGCATATGTTGTGTACTGATTGCCGGCACCGTTCCTTCTCGATAGGTCCTGCTCCGGAGACCGATCCAGAGTACCTGTCTGAGGAGCAGTGCCCCCTTGTTGATCTACCAGGCAAGGAAACCCCCTTGTTCATTCTGACATGATCCCACTCTCTCGCTCCTGCTCTCTTTTATTGCATTAGGACAACAGCGAATCAACTGCTACTTTATGCTGCGGTAGTTGAACCCATTCCTCTGCATGACTTGTCATTGCCATAGTAAATAGTTGAAACCCATTAGCATGTGTAGGATTTAATTGAGCCATGTTGTGTTCCTACCATGCCATGCCTGCTATTGCTTAGAGTTGTGTCAGGTCTGATTCATTGGGAATGAATTGGAGTGTTACGATGTGTTCTGATGCTGAGAGTTAAATGTGTGAACATGATTTGGTAAAGGTAGCGGTGAGAGGCCATGTAGGAGTACATGGTGGGTTGCCTCACTGGAACCGTCCTTAAGCACTGAGTTCTGTGTATGTTGTCCAATGACTAGATACTACCACACATTGGGTTCCGGTAACTCGACCCCTCTCGACTTATTAACCGACTTGGTCTCTGTCCAGGAGTTGCAAATAGTTTCTGGTGTTTGTAGGTAGTGTTAGTAGTCTACCAAGTGGCACCCGGCCAGGTGGGCTTGGGACAGACTAGGCACAAGTGGCACGGTGTACCAAGCGTAGATCCATCCGGCGAGGTGGGCTTGGGAACCCTGCACACATCGTTTGGGGCCGTGAGCGACACCCCGGCCGGATCTCCTTGCGGATGGAACCCGAATAGGCGATAAACCTGGACTAGAGTCTTGTGTGGTTAGTCAGGTCGTGGCCGACACCCTCGCTAGGCTTCCGCTTGAAGGTTGCCGAGATACATGACGTGTACATCGTGATAAGTGGTGAGAGTGTGTGTGAAGAAGTACACCCCTGCAGGGTTATCATGATCTATTCGAATAGCCGTGTCCTCGGTTATGGACTTCTTGGATGCTTACGTGGTACATAGACAACTTGAAGTGGATACTCTAAAATGCTCAAGACAAGTGTGAGTGCTATGGATGGCCTTCTCGTAGGAAGACGGGAATGAATCCATAGTAGTGTATTGATGTGGTGATTAGTGGACTCATGTGCGCCACCTCAAAAGAGTTACCAGCAGTCGTAGTACAGGGTAGCCACTGAGTCAAAGCTGGCTTGCTGCAACTAAACTCCACATTACCTTCTTGATACAAGTGCATGTATGATAGGATCTGATGTAAGTCTTGCTGAGTACCTTTGTACTCATGTTGCTTTGTTTATGTTTTTGCAGTGGAGACTTCGGTCTTACTAGTTTATGTGGACTTCGACAAGTAGCTTGTACCTCAGCTACGATCTTGATCGGATGTTGTAGATAGTCAGGCTCTTCAGCCTTTTTCATTTGTAGTTGTCTGTACTCAGACATGTAATGCTTCCGCTTGTTGCTTGTATGCTCTGAATGATGGGTCATGAGACCCCTGTTTGTATTTAATGCTATGTGGCTGTTTTGGGCCTTTATCTATATGAGTTTGCATTATGTTGTGATGCCATGTTGTACGGCACATACTTGCATGTTATGCGTACGTGTAACGTGTATTGCTATGTGTGGGATCCGACAATCTAGTTGTTTATCCTTGGCAGCCTATCATATGGGGAAATGTAGTCTAGTGCTTTCTGAGCGATAGTAGTCCGCTACAGCCCGGTTCACCGGAGTCCTGCTAGCCCAGCACTACTGCCCGGAACACTTGACTGGCCGGCATGTGTTTCACTTCGTTCCTGTGTCTGTCCCTTCGGGGAAATGTCACGCGGTGACATCCGGAGTCCTGCCTAGCCTGCTATAGCCCGGGTTACCGGAGTCCTGTTAGCCCAGTGCTACAGCCTGGATTCACACGTTGATGACTGACATGCTCGATGTGATTCATGTATGCCTGTCCTCATGGGTTAGTGCCGCATTGGGTTCACGACTAGCCATGTCGGCTCGGGTTCTTTGTCTTATGGATGCTAGCGACACTATCATATACGTGAGCCAAAAGGCGCAAACGGTCCCGGGCCAGGTAAGGTGGCACCCGTGGGAATACCATGCGTGAGGCCGCAAAGTGATATGATGTGTTACATGCTAGGTCAGTGTGACTTAGGATCGGGGTCCCGACAGCTTTGGTATCAGAGCCTGACTGCCTGTAGGATTTCCAAGCCAACCTAGTCGAAGTTGAGTCTAGAAATTCTTTAGTTATGTAAGGGAATTGATTGTGGAAGGGAACGTAAGGCTCTTTTTACTCCTTATATCTCATGCCCTTCTGATCTGAGTCATCCTATCTTTCCTACGGGGTTAAGGAACTAGGCTTTCTTTTCTGTCTATCAGGATCACGTGTTACTACTCCGTAGTCTCTTAGGATTGGTTGATGAGAGTCATATCCCAGTTCGAGTACTTCCGGTGTAGCCTGTTTAGTAACGTTTCAGAGCCTTGAGTGATGATGTTGATTATGTTATTACCCCATTTTAGCAGGATGTCTCATTCTGAGCATTTTACTGCCGTTATGCTGCCGGAATTGTCCTAGGAGTTTGAGAGATACTAAATTTCCTTGTGCTACATGTTGCATCCTATAGTTGTTGTTGACCTCGTCCTTGGTTCCGCTTCTCAGGATGTCGTCAGTTAACCGAATTTCTGTTGCTCGTTGCCTAAACCACGGAGGTGGTAGGGATGAGGAGGATCCTCCCGACCAACCTTCGTTGGCAGAGTTCATGTTAGAGATGGAGAGGAACAAGCGTGAGTCTAACCGCTTGTTAGCACGTATCGAGGAGAACACCGCACCCCAGTGCAAAGAGTCAGCGACCATCCAGGATTTCATTGGTCTAAAACCACCCACCTTCCATCATTCCATTGAGCCACTCGATGCAGATGACTGGCTCCGTAGTATCACACACAAGCTGCGTTCTATGAACGTAGCTGAAAGTGACAAGGTCACTTATGCTACATATCACCTGGAAGGTCCTGCTAGTCTCTGGTGGCAGAACTATGAGGCTATGCTTCCAGCTGGTCAAATTCCTACCTGGAGAGATTTCACTGAGGCTTTTCGCGAGCATCACATTCCTGAAGCCCTCATCGATCGCAAGAGAGAAGAGTTCTGTAGTTTCACCCAGGGTAAGATGGCTGTTGATGCTTACAGTAGAGAGTTTGAGAACCTCGCCCGCTATGCTACAGAAGAAGTGTCCACGGATACCAAGAAGCAGGCTAGGTTCCGGAAGGGTCTCAACCCCAAGTTGCGTCGAGATCTCCACTTGCACCATTGCAATACGTTCCAGGCTCTTGTGAACAAGGCCATTAATGCGGAGACAGCTCAACTCACTTACGAGGAGTCTCGTAATCACAACCGTGATTTGGGTTCTTCCTCCGGTTCTAGTTCTCAAAAGCGCCGGATTTGGATTCCGAACTCTGCACTTCCACCCGGCTACACACCGACGCCATCCTATGTGGCACCTCACCTAGTTCAGCCGTATGCTCCACCCAGGCCTATTGGTGGACCGCCTGTCAATGCGGGTCCTTGTCCTACCTCCAAGATTTGTTACAAGTGCGGAGAGCCAGGCCACATTGCCCGTATTTGCACTCAGACCCGTGTTGCTCCACCCCAGCCCGAGAAGTCTGTTGGCCGTGGTAGTAAGCCTTCACACCAGATGATTAGTGCCAACTCAGCTCCCACTGAACTTGGACGTGTGCATCACGTCTCAACTAAAGACGCTCACGATGATCCAGATGTCATTCTTGGTACACTCCTTGTCAACTGTCACCCAGCTTCGGTTCTATTCGATACCGGGGCATCTCACTCCTTCATTTCTGAAAGTTATGCCCATTTGCACGACATGTCATTTTGTGATATGCCCTCCCCACTACTCATTCAAACTCCTGGATCCAAGTGGCAAACTTCTAGGATAAGTTATGGCAATGAAATAAATGTTGACAGACTTGTATTCCTAGCTTCCTTGATATCCCTTAAGTCTTCAGATATTAACATCATCTTGGGTATGGACTGGATGAAAGCTCATTACGCCAAGATTGATTGTTACACCAGGTCTGTTCAGCTCACACACCCCTCTGGCAAGATAGTCACTGTCTCCACCAAAATTGCAAGGCGTCAACTATATTCTCTAAATGCCAGACCTCTTCCTGACCTTGAAGATATCCCGGTAGTCCGCGACTTTCCGGATGTCTTTGCAGATTAACTGCCAGGTATTCCACCTGACAGAGATGTAGAGTTTGTTATAGATCTTATCCCCGGAACCGACCCAATTTCTAGGAGACCTTACAAGATGGCACCCTTAGAGCTAGCCGAGCTTAAGAAACAACTCGATGAATCCTTGCAAAAGGGTTTCATCCGTCCTAGTTCTTCTCCCTGGGCTTGCCCCATCCTCTTCGTCAAGAAGAAGGATGGTACGGACCGAATGGTTGTAGATTATCGTCCCGTTAATTTGGTCACGATAAAGAACAAGTATCCGCTCCCCGGGATCAACGATCTGTATGATCAGCTCGCTGGATCCTCAGTCTTCTCCAAGATGGATTTGAGGTTAGGCTACCACCAAATAAAGATCAGAAATGGGGATATTCCTAAGACGGCTTTTGTCACTCGTTATGGTCAGTACGAGTACACCGTCATGTCCTTTGGTCTAACCAACGCTCCAGCTACTTTCTCTCGCTTGATGAACTTGATATTCATGGAGTACTTAGATAAGTTCATCGTGGTTTACCTCGATGATATCCTTATTTACTTGAAGAACGAGGAAGAGCATGCCGAACATCTTAGACTTGTGTTAGAAAAACTCAGAGAGCACCGCCTTTATGCCAAGTTCTCCAAGTGCGAATTTTGGTTGCCAGAAGTGACCTATCTCGGCCACGTAATCTCTGGTAAGGGCATTGCTATCAATCCCGAAAGAGTTCATGCCATTCTTGATTGGACTCCACCTGAAACGGTTAAGCAAGTTAGGAGTTTCCTTGGCCTAGCCAGTTATTGTCGCCGCTTCGTTGAGAACTTCTCCAAAGTGGCCAAACCTCTCACGGAACTTCTCAAGAAAGATAAAAAGTTTGAGTGGTCCCCACAGTGTGAGCACAGTTTTCAGGAACTGAAAAGACGCCTGACTTCTGCTCCCATACTTGTGCCACCGGACTTCACTAAGGACTTTGTTATCTATTGTGATGCCTCACGACAGGGACTAGGTTGCATTCTTATGCAAGATCGCCATGTGATTGCCTATGCATCTCGACAGTTGCGTCCACATGAGGAGAATTATCCTACACATGATCTAGAGCTTGCAGCCATAGTCTATGCACTTAAGACATGGCGACATTACCTTCTTGGTAAACGTTGCGAGATTTACACCGATCACCAGAGTCTCAAGTATATATTCACCCAACCACATTTGAACCTTAGGCAAAGACGTTGGTTGGAGTTGATCTCAGATTACGAGTTAGGGATTACCTACACCCCGGGCAAGGGAAATGTCATGGCTGATGCGCTAAGTCGTAAGTCCTATTGCAACAATCTCATGTTGCAGCAGGGCCAACCACTTCTCCATGAGGAATTCTGTAAGCTTAATCTTCACATTGCTCCTCACGGATTCCTTTCTACCCTGGTGGCGAAACCTACTCTTGTGGATCATATCATAGAAGCCCAGAAGCATGATACGGGGATTACTCGGATCAAGAGAAACATTGCCAAGGGTATTGCTGGTAGTTTCTCATTAGATGATCGAGGTGTTGGTTTCTTTGGAAACCGCCTGGTGGTCCCCAAGAAGGAGCATCTTCGACAACTGATCCTTAAGGAGGCGCATGAATATCCTCTCACAATTCATCCCGGTAGTACTAAGATGTATCAGGACCTACGCCAGAGGTTCTGGTGGACTAGGATGAAGAGAGAAATCACTGAGTTCATTGCTAACTGTGACGTTTGTCGTCGCGTTAAGGCAGAACATCAGAGACCTGCTGGCACCCTTCAGCCTTTAGCTATTCCTGAGTGGAAATGGGATAAAGTTGGTATGGACTTCATCACCGGCTTTCCCAGGACCAAGAAAGGGAATAATGCTATCTTCGTAGTCGTTGATCGTCTTTCCAAAGTGGCTCACTTCCTACCTGCTCGAGAGAATATCACTGCTAGTCAGCTCGCTGACTTATATATTTCTCGAATAGTTTCACTTCATGGTGTTCCACTAGAGATCAATTCAGACCGTGGTAGTCTCTTCACTTCTCATTTCTGGGAGAGTTTCCAAACTGCCATGGGCACCCATCTTTCCTTCAGTACCGCTTTCCACCCTCAATCAAGTGGTCAGGTGGAACGGGTCAACCAAATCCTCGAAGACATGCTTAGAGCTTGCGTTATCTCATTCGGTATGGATTGGGAGAAGTGCCTTCCTTTCGCCGAGTTTGCTTATAACAATAGCTACCAATCCAGTCTCAAGAAAGCTCCTTTTGAGATTCTGTATGGACGAAGATGTCGAACACCTTTGAACTGGTCAGAAATCACCGAAAGACAATTCTTTTTGGACTGGATATGATCCAGGAGGCAGAAGAGCAAGTTCGCATCATTCGTGAGAATTTGAAAACAGCCCAATCTCGTCAAAAGAGCCAGTATGACCGTCGTCATAAGGAAGTGGCTTATGAAGTTGCCGACAAAGCTTATCTTCGGGTTACCCCTTTGAAGGGTACCCATCGTTTCGGTATCAAGGTCAAGTTGGCTCCTCGTTACATTGGTCCTTTTCCCATTCTCGCTAAACGAGGAGAGGTTGCCTACCAGTTGGAACTACCCCCACATCTTTCTCGAGTACATGATGTCTTCCACGTCTCTCAACTCAGGCATTGCTTCTCGGATCCCATCCGTGGAGTGGACCACGAAACGCTTGATCTCCAAGATAACCTCACATACCGAGAGTACCCTGTTCGCATTCTTGATCAAGCAGAGCGTGTTACTCGACGTCAGAACATCAAGTTTCTCAAAGTTCAGTGGTCTCATCATTCCGAGAGAGAAGCTACTTGGGAGCAAGAAGATCATCTTCGACTGGATTACCCCACTTCCTTTCCATCGACCCCTGAATCTCGGGACGAGATTCTTTCGAGTGGGGGCGAGTTGTCACATCCCTAGTTCTGGTATGACCTAGGCTAGCCTTCATGTGTGCATCATGTTTAAATCTCATTTAAATTTGAAATGAGGATTTGTGAAACCATCAGAATCATTTCTGAAAATGACCCAAGTTAAAAAAATGCTCCAAAAGGCTCCAAGAAAATGTTCATGTTGCTCTCTGAAAATATTGGACAGAGATTAAAATCAAACCAATATTATTAGGAGCTCATAGATATTTATTTTGGGCATTTGGATTTAATGAATAATTATTTGATTTGGATATATATTTGTTATATATATAATATATGTCCAAAAATTATGTTAGTTGTTGAGGAGCTCTGGAATAATACCACTAGCTCCTGCAAAAATTGGCATAAGTAAATAAAATGATTTAGTATTTTATTAAATCAAAACAAATGTCAGAAAGATAGAAAATAGAAACAAAAATAGAAAAAGCTTACCTGGCGCTTACCTGCAGCCCCTGTGCAGCCTGGCCTGGCCTAGCAGCCCAGCAGGCCGGCCTAGCCCAACTGCCAGGAGCTTCTTCAAGCTCCTGCCAGTAGGAGCAGCTGCGTGGCCGCACCGCAGCCAGCCGCGGCCACGTCTTCTGCCGCATCCTGCTTCTCCCTCTCGTTGCCTAGATCGCCTGCGCATAGCCACGCACCGCCCCGCACCTCTCTCTCTCTCTCCCGTGGCCTCCCCTCCTCTCCCTCGCTCTCTCTCCCGCGACGCCGAACGCATCGGAAAGCGCCGCCGCACGCCGACGCGGACACAGCCTCCCTCTCGCCTCTCCATCGTGCCCACGAGGTTCGCGCCATAGCCCTCGTCCTCTCTGTCAAGCCGGGCATCTTCGAACGCACCGTATCGTCTTCACCGCCGTCGTCTTCATCCTCAGCCACCCGAGATCGCCGGCGACGTTCCGGCTGCCCCAAGCCTTCCCCGAGCTCGCCGACCCCGCCGTTGGATTCGCCGTGAGCTCCCACCTCGAATCCCCCTCTCCCCCTTGTCTTTTGCACGCTGCAGCCGCGATTCCGGTCGAGGCCGAACTCCGGCCGCCGCCGCGAGCTTCGCTCCGGCGAGCTCCGCCGCCCCCGCAGCCTCCCGCCTGCTCCCCTGGATGCGGGCGACGACGGGCTACGCCCCGGTGGTCCCCGCGCGTTCAGCCGCCGCCCGTAGTGCAACTCCGGCGAAGAACCGCCGCGGCTCGAGGTCGTCGCCGGCCGAACTCCGGCGAGGCCGATGTGGCTGTCATTAGCGCCTAATCCCGCAGCCTAAACCACCCCACCAGCCGCTGACCGTGGGCCCCAGGGCCAAGTCAAACCCTGGTCAGTGCGGGTTTGACCCGGGCTTAACCACTGTGTCACTGACGTGTGGCCCCCACACGTCAGGTTTGACCCAGGTTGACTGCTGATGCAGTGCTGACCTCAAGCTGACGCAATAAATGATTTCTGGAATTATTCTAAAACAGGAAATTCTAGAAAATAGCCAAAACTTCTAAAATTCATATAAATTCAACCGTAGCCCATATTGAAATAATTTATATATGAAAAATCATCAGAAAAGTGCAATGTATCCGTCTGTACCAGTTTCATGCATGAAAAAACAAGTTGTACCTGCTGTATAGGTGAAAACACATGAATGGCATTTATAAGAGCTTATTTTGGAGTTGCATTTGAACCTTTGGTTCAAATGGACCTCAACCAAATGAATGCCAGTTGCATTAGCTAAAACAACATCACATCTTCATGCCATGATCATGCATCATATTGTTGCATATGTTGTGTACTGATTGCCGGCACCGTTCCTTCTCGATAGGTCCTGCTCCGGAGACCGATCCAGAGTACCTGTCTGAGGAGCAGTGCCCCCTTGTTGATCTACCAGGCAAGGAAACCCCCTTGTTCATTCTGACATGATCCCACTCTCTCGCTCCTGCTCTCTTTTATTGCATTAGGACAACAGCGAATCAACTGCTACTTTATGCTGCGGTAGTTGAACCCATTCCTCTGCATGACTTGTCATTGCCATAGTAAATAGTTGAAACCCACTAGCATGTGTAGGATTTGATTGAGCCATGTTGTGTTCCTACCATGCCATGCCTGCTATTGCTTAGAGTTGTGTCAGGTCTGATTCATTGGGAATGAATTGGAGTGTTACGATGTGTTCTGATGCTGAGAGTTAAATGTGTGAACATGATTTGGTAAAGGTAGCGGTGAGAGGCCATGTAGGAGTACATGGTGGGTTGCCTCACTGGAACCGTCCTTAAGCACTGAGTTCTGTGTATGTTGTCCAATGACTAGATACTACCACACATTGGGTTTCGGTAACTCAACCCCTCTCGACTTATTAACCGACTTGGTCTCTGTCCAGGAGTTGCAAATAGTTTCTGGTGTTTGTAGGTAGTGTTAGTAGTCTAC
>NW_024118969.1:0-11915 GCF_003073215.2 Triticum urartu
GTTCGTGTGGGCCCGTTCGATCTGCCGTTGCCGGCGGTGATGAGCGCGGCAAGGATGGCAGCATCTTCAACGCCAGCGTCGATGACATTGAGTCACGAGCCGCCGCTAAGTTGGCCCAGGTCTGGAAAGCAAATCCAGGGCAGAGCCACCACTTCACTTCCGGCCTCGGTGGCATTGAGTGAGTATTTTTCTTCCCTTTTCAATGAATTTTCTTGTGATTCTGGTACTGTAATTGTACACTTGGTGTGATTTTGGTAGTGTTTTTTCTCTGTTTGTAGTTCAATTTAGGATTTAGGGTTTATGTCAACTAAATTAGGGTTTGTAGCTTTACTCATTAACTGAATTATGTTGACCTGGTTTGTAATACATTTTAGGAACTAGTGTTTGTAATTCTAGAATTGCTCTTCAATTTAGAAGTTCTATTCATTGAAAATTTAGGTTAACTGAACTTTACGCTAACTGAATATGAGCTCAATTCACTGAACTAAAGTTAGTTTCAATGTACTGTTTACTTAATATATCTCCTGACTTAATTAATAGTTAATTCCATATGATTGCAACTGTTGTTAACTGCATTTACTGAAAACTGATAACTGAACTTAGTGGTTAGTGTTAACTGAATTTACTGACAACTGAACTTGCTGTTAACTGAACTTGCAGTTTGGGTGAAGATGAACCTTGGGATCTTAGGTTCCATTTCCAAGGTTGTGACAATCTGGAAAGGACCATATGTGAATCAGATATCACATATATCAATATGCTAGCTATTATTGGGATAGAGGGGTATGGTCAAAAGGACTCCATGTATTATGTGAAGCAACATGGTGTGGGGATGGCAGGCATGCAGCTAATAAAATCTGAGGAAGATGTAGAAGAGATGCTGATATTGTATGAGGACAAGAGGTGTGTCACTATCAAGTGAGCCTGACATGCATATCAACATTGGAGATGGATGTGAGAAGCAGATACCAATTTCTAAGATTGGTTCTCCTAAGGTCTATAGTATAGATGATGCAGGTGTGCTTTATCAAACTCAGAGCAGTGAACCACAGCCAGACATGTCTGCTCCTCTTGTCAGTGCACACACAGAAGATTCATATGGAGAATATCTTTACACACAGGAGAGTTGCAATGTTAGAAATTGGAAAGACATATCAGGTGTCACAAAGTTAGATGATTTTCTTACAGAGTTTGCTGATGACATGCCAGTAGTGCAAGAAGAAGATAACATGGAAGAGGAACAGGAGGAAGAGGAGCAAGTGGAAGAGGAGCAAGAGGAAAAGGAACAAGAGGAAGATGAGGAAGAGGAAGAGGAAGATGAGGAAGAAGATGCAGACTTAAACCAGAAAATAAAAGATTTGAAGAGGAAGATTGTTTTTGAGGGTGATTGTGAGCCAGAAGACTTGTTCTGTGAGATTGAGGAGGAGGAGGAGTCTAGAGAGGGGTTTGTTGAAACACCACATCTGCAGAAATCGCCTATTAGAAGAGGTCCAACAAGTAGATCACATTGCAGTTCACAAGCTGAACTTGAGTCAGACCATATTCCAGTAAGTGATGAAGATATGAATGATGAACTTTATGTTGATTCAGATGAGGAAGTAGTAGTGTATTGTCCCACATCTGGTAGAAAGGCCAGGGCAAAGAAGAGGAAGGCCAGGATATGGTATGATGAGAAAAGACTTGAGCCACAACAGCAAATATGTTGGCACATGTGTTTCCTTGATGTTTACCAATTCAGAAGAGCTTTGGTAAATTTGCATGTCACACAAAGAAGGAACTACCATTACCACAGGAACAACAAAGATAGGATCATAGTTGATTGTCTTGAGGAAGGCTGCCCCTTTCACATGGTTGCATCTGTTATTGCAAATGAAAAAACATTCTGTATTAGGAAGCTACAACTACAGCATACATGTGCTCCAAGTGGTGAGAATTGCAAGGTTCCTGCTAGGTTTGTGGCCAAAGCAGTTGAAGACAGCTTGAGGACAGATCCTAGAGCAGGTATTGAGACTGTCATAGACAAGGCAAAGGAGAAGTATGGTGTGGAGGTTGGAAAGATGAAGGCTTATAGGGCAAGGCAGCAAGCTCTCAGTGTTGTGCAGGGTGACCAGGAAGCACAATACACTAGGATTAGAGACTATCTTCAGGCTGTTTTGGACACAAATCCTGGGAGCAGATGCATTGTGACAACTAAAGTGGTGAAAGAACATCCAAGCAAAAATCCAAGATTTCATAGGCTTTTCATTTGTCTAGCAGCACAAAGAGAGGGTTTTCTTAAAGGATGTAGACCTTTCATTGGTAGGTTTTTTGTGCACCAAAATGTTATGTTTCATTGGTATGTTTCACTTCTTTGTTTCATCTTTTTTGTTTCACTTTTTCAGGTCTTGATGGGTGTTTTGTGAAGTTAAACACAGGTCAACAAATCTTAGCTGCTACTGGCAGAGATGGAAACAATAATATATTTCCTTTGGCCTTTGGAGTAGTTGAGAAGGAGGACACCCCTACTTGGTGCTGGTTTTTAACTCAACTGAAGATAGTTCTTGGGGGAGAATCAGGACACTTTGGAAATTACACAATAATTTCAGACAGGCAGAAGGTAATTTAGATGCTTTACTTACTAGTTGTAGCACAAATAGTTCTAGAAAACTTAATTAGGCTTTTGATTTGTGTCACTAGGGCCTGCTTAATGCTATTGACCAAGTATTTCCAAATTGCCCTCAAAGATATTGTTTAAGGCATATTTATGCAAATTTCCAAAGTGCTGGCTTTAGAGGAGATGAACTTAAGCAATATATGGATGCAGCAGCTTATTCTTACACTAAGAATGGGTTTGATGAAGCAATGGCAGAAATTAGAAAGGAAAGTGAGGAGGCTTGGGCCTGGCTAAAGGGAATTCCTATAGAAACATGGGCTAGATATGCTATGGACACCAACTGTAAAACTGACCTAGTAGTGAACAACATTAGTGAGGTGTTCAATAGGATGATATTGGATATTAGGGGCAAACCCATTAAAACAATGGTTGAAGGTGCTAGGGCCAAATTGATGGTGAAGTTCAATGAAAAAAGAATTGGGGGGGGGGAGAGTGCTAGATGGACAATTACCCCAACATATACAGAAATGTTAGAGGAGTCAAAGGAATGGGCTAGGAATTGCAAGGCTATGATGGCTGGGCCAGATTTATATCAAGTCAACAGTGGTGAGAAATCTTATGCAGTAAACTTGAAGAACTGGACATGTGGCTGCAGAAAATGGGACATGAGAGGTGTACCATGTAATCATGCTGTATCTGCCATCTACAAATCAAAACAGCAGCCTGAAGATTTTGTACATCAGTTCTTCAAGAAGCCTATGTACTTAGAAGCTTACAAGCCAATGATCTACCCTGTTCCTGGACCTGACCTGTGGACAAGAACAGATACAAGAGACATAGACCCCCCTGTGTTCCATAGGAAGAAGGGCAGGAAGCAGACTCAGAGGAGGAAGGGGCAGTTTGAAGTACCAAAACCCAAGGACACTTCTAGAATTGGAACAATAACTTGCAGCAACTGTGGGAAGCAAGGGCATAGGTACACAAACTGTGGTGTTCCTTTGAAGCCAGCCCTTGTGGCTAGGAAGAACAAGCATAAGGTACTCAAATTAATGCACATCTTTGGTCTGTTTCACATTTGACTGAAAAACTAATGCACATCTTTGCTCTGTTTTAGGAAACAAGATCTGCACCTATACCTGCAAGAGCTCCAGCAGCATCTTCTGGTGGAAGAGCTGCATCTAGAGCTGCTGTTGTACCTGATCCAACAACTGCTCCAACAACTGGTGGAAGAGCTACATCAACTGCTGCAAGGGCTGCAACTACTGGTTCAAGACCTGCTGCATCAACTGGTGGAAGTGCTGCATCAACTGGTGGAAGAGCTGCATCATCTGGTTCAAGACCTACTGCATCAACTGGTGGAAGAGCTGCATCAACTGCTGCAAGAGCTTCATCAAGGGCTAGGTCTACATTTGCTCCTCCAAGGCCTGCTACTACTGCAGCATCTGGTTCTTCAAGGGTGAGGAAGAAGCCAAGCAGACTTAGGGATTACTTCTATGCTAGTGGCAATTAGGCTGGCTATTGTAGTTGCTGTGGTATTGGCAACTTGCATTTTGTTTCCCAGGACTTGCTAGAGTACTCTGCTTGCTGTGGTGTTGGCAAAGTTTTATGTGAACTTGTTGTGATATTGGCAAGATTAGTGGAACTTGTCGTTTTATGTGAACTTGCTATCATGTTGGCAAGATTTGTGGAACTTGTTGTGATATTGGCAAGCATAAGGTCCTGTTTGTTTAATGTGAACTTCCTGTGATGTTGCTAAACAGTATATGATGTTGTTGTTAAATATGTTGAATGGTTATCACAAAGTGTAGATGCCCTTTCGTTGACGGTTGTCGAGAGGCTACGGTTACCCAAGCATCACTTAGGGGTAGCCAAGCCTCTCGACGGCTGTCGATGAAAGGCATCCATCAACTAGGGGTAGCCAAGCCTCTCGACGGCCGTCGACGAAAGGCATCCATCAACTAGGGTTAGCCAAGCCTCTCGACGGTCATCGATGAAAGGCATCCATCAACTAGGGTTAGCCAAGCCTCTCGACGGCCGTCAACGAAAGGCATCCATCACTTAGGGTTAGCCAAGCCTCTCGACGGCCGTCGACGAAAGGCATCCATCAACTAGGGTTAGCCAAGCCTCTCGACGGCCGTCGACGAAAGACTCGACAAAATGACATGAAGTATATGATCAATTTGGATCACATTGACAACACAATACCATATGATCACATTAACAACACAATACCATATGATCACATTGAGCTAACATCATAATTCCTAGCCTCTCGACTAGTGTTCACATCTTACATAATAATCCATTACAACTAAAGATCATACTACTAAGGTCCTGATTAATTCCATTACACAAGACAGAGTACTTAGTTCAACAGAAAGTACTTAGTTCAACAGAAACAACATAGTTCAAGACAATACAACCAAGCAAACTTAGTTCAACCTTGTTGGCCGCATACATTATGCCAACAAATTACTCACTCATCACAGAGTTCTTTGATTTTCCTCAACTTAACCTTGTTTGCCTCCCCATCCTTCAGCAAATCAGCTATGATATATTCTAGCTTTTTCTTCTCTTTCTTCATCTGTTCAATCTGTTGAAGACCTTCATCTGCTACATGTTTCTTCCAATTGCTAACAAGTTCATCATTGCTCTGCTTAATGACTTGGAGTGCTGTCCTCAGCTCATTATTGTCTTTCTCAAGTTTAGCCATCTCTTCCTGGGCTTGAAGTACAGCATTCTCTACATCACCATCCTGCACAATCTTCTGGTAATTCTCCCTCATCACATTTTTATGAATTGTTGCAAAAAAATTGCTTGTTTCCTTGATGTGGTTGTGGTGCTTCTCCTGGATTAGCTTCTTCTCTTCTGCCAGTTTGAGTATGAGCTTTTCTTTAGCTGCATTCTCTTTGCTACTCTGCTCATACATATCCCAAAGTTTGCGAAGTGCATTTTTCATGGGTTCTGGCCATTGTGGATCAATCCACTGCACCAGACCACAATTGTCTCCTTCCTGTGATAACAATAATTACTTAGCATTTATTAAACTCAAGAGAAATAGTTCTTACTACACCATACTGAGCAGCAGGACAACACATTCAAATAAGTCAATTACCTGAGCTCATAACACATTCAAGAGAAATAATTCTGACTATATTCAGTGAACATCTATATATATTCAGTTAACTGAGCTCATTTAACACCTATATTCAGATAAGCATTCATTAAAAATGATAGATTCTTTCCTCATAACAGCAGATAAAACAACATATACAGATAACTAAGTAAACAGCTATATTCAGTTAACAGAGAAAAAAACATATATTCAGAGAACTGAGCACCAACTACAAGATTTGCATAATCTTCATCTCTTCAGTTAACAGAGAAAAACACATATATTCAGATAACACCTATATTCAGTGTACCATGTAAATTGCAAATAGGACCTGAACTAACCTCATTACTGCATCCGTAAAACCTACGGCCAGTGTTTATTCCTTGGAAGACAACAGCCCTCTGCACATGAGCGTTGTGACAGCACAACGGCCCTCCGGCCACAATGCCGCACCACTCTGGGTCAACAATGGTCTGTGGGATCTACAATAGTGCAATACAGCAGATACGGTGCTCAATCCCCAATCATAGAGGTGAAAACAATGCTCAAATCGAAGAAAACCCTAACCCTAATTTGCGAGAAAATGGTACTCACGTAGGTTTCCTCTGTGGGGAAAAGGGGGGAGACAGATTCGTCGCTGCTGGTTTCGCCGTCTTTCCAGGAGACCATGGCTGCGGCGAGCGGCGGCCGGCGGCGAGAAACGAGCGGCGGAAGGGGTCGGAGGCAGAGACCTAAGCGAGAGAGAGAGGGGGATTTTATTATTGCCTCTAGGGCATATTTCCAACAGCTAGGTCTTGTGCGACGCCGTCTAATGGCGCCCGTCACGCGCGCCGTCGCCTCCTGTCCACGTGGCCCCTGACAGCAGGCCCAACCGATAAGGTTTGCACTCAGACGCAACAAACGAGTGAAGCAGCGTCATTTGAAAACTGTCAGCACAAACGTGGCGGTTTTTTGAAAGAAAAAAAATGAAAGGTGGTGGTTTTCTGAATTAAGGTCCCCAATTGTGGTGGTTTTTTGCAATTTACTCGAGCATCCGTTACCTTGAACACGACTATTCGAATGCATAGACTTCCCTGCAAAGATGCACCAATTTACCCAACACGCTCGATTAACTCTGATCGGACACACTTTAACGGAAAATGCCCGGCCTTGACTGATCGACACGCCGCCCTGATCCAACGACCTGCAACCTGTCAGCCTCTCCTCGCCACATGAAGGGTGGCGTCACCAGAGGGCCGCTGCCCCAAATCCGAGCTCTCCGGCCCAAATCAGGAGGAGCCGCGCAAGCCCCGCTGCCATAGTCCCTGGCTGCGCCGTGAGCTTTTCCCAGCGTCAGCCTCATGTGGCGGCAAGGAGGGAGGGAGGAGATTCAGGGACCAGTGGCGGATGGAGGAGTTGCCCTGGGCCTAGATTGCACATCTACACCTAGATTGCACGCAAGATCATGTAGTTATATAAAGAATTATCTTTTATTAGAATTGCTACTAGTTGTACCTTCGAAGTTAAACAATTGGACAAGTGGTTGTTGAGGTGTAAAATCAACAACACACCGGGCCGATAAATACACATCGAATCACTCCTTTGCACATACCTACACTCTCCCAACGAGTATAGAAACTAAACAGTTACAACTTACAACACACACACACACCTGGCCTATAAAATACACGTCGAATCAGTCCTTTGCTGCTATTGGGTGTACATAGAATTGGCCTAAGAGGATGATGGTCATCTATTGCTAGGCATGGGGTGCACCGGGAACATGAGTTCAAGGTGAGAGCACGCACGCGAGTGGATCCAACAAGGTTTTGCTGCCAGCGTTGGCTAGTGGAATTCCTCGGTTACACGCGCTACAACTTTTGTTCAAATCTTCCTATATGCCGAGATCACACTGGTCGTTTCGAAGCTGACGGTCAAGCAGTACATCATGCAGCGTGTTGCCCTGGCACCAAATACATGCTGCAGGTCAACCAAGTGGTGTCATCACTCTTTGCAAGCCAGTACAGAAGAACAAGGTGACCCTAGCATCTGATCTTCCTCTCGTTGGAGATATGTGAAGATGACACTGTAAAATGGCAGCGTTTCAAACTTTTCTTTTTGACATCTGGCAGCGTTTCAAACTAATTTTCACCCGAGGTCAGAAATGTCTCAAAGCCATCTATCGTGGGCCTGTCGAGCAGTTCGGGTGTTCTTTGGGGACTTGTTCAGTTTTCATTTTCTTTTGAGAGCAGGGCTTGGAAGAATTTTTTTTTTGGAAATTTTAACATGGTCCCTCTTACCCCCTCTTTTTACATGTGAGGTAAGAAGGTAAGAGTTAATCAAGCCACTAATTAACGAGATCAACGGATCAGATCTATTTTATACTCTTACCTCTCATATGAAAAGAGGAGGTAAGAGGGACCATGCACAAATGGATCTCAAACTGGCACGCTCTTCAAAATAGCAAAACTTGCGACAAGTCGTCACATGCATAAAAGCATTACATATACAGAAGTACAGGCGTCCTCTGTTTCTTAAGTAGAAGTAAAAGACAGCAACACTGAGCCGCTCAACTAAAGCAGTGACAATGAGCTACTTACAAAGTTCAAAAGAATTACAGGTATCTCTCTTGCCATGCAAACAAAAAATACAATTGACTAAAGGGTTGTATATACAGGTGGACATCAACTCGGATGATAAGAAGTTTATCTCACCTTGCTATTAAAAAAACTCATCTCATACTCAGCAGTACACATATAAGCATACACTACAAATATGCACTTGCGGGTTCACCGACAGAAGGATCAGCAAACCCTGCAAACTCGCAACATTTCTCCATAAATAAAGGCTACAGCCACAGCTTGATATCACAATTAGGCAGGTCGAGGAGAGAAGGTCGGTAGAGGGACTGGCGTTGTGCCATCTCGATTCTTTCCCGTGGATCGGACATTGATTCATCTTGTATCGCCTCAAGAATTGAACTGGTACCAAGTTCCCTGCAAGTGCGTAAGTAGTACACAAAATGCAGGCACCTGTAGAGGCAGCAAGACTATAACATAAGAAAAACTGTAACTACAAAAGGCAAAAATGGCGATCCAAGAGCATTCCAACCTCTTGATTAAAGTTTTGTAAAGTGTTTTGAGTATTGGACACAGCTCGACAGGAGTAACATGCTTCTTGGTTTCTGGGTGTGTCACTTATGTTGCCTTAACTCAGGAGTTCATAAATTGCATCGACTGTAGAGACACCCTACAAGTCAAAACACACATAGAACTTAGCATGCAGCTATGCCAAACCAAAAACTCATCCAGAGAGTAACTCGGTAACACAAACTTTGTATTGTTGAGATGGTGACAAACATGTATAGTCTCTTTGCCTTTGATGTTGTCCCCCATTTCCAGAGATCTAAAACATCTTATATTTGCTTACAGTGGAAGTAGAAGAGAATACAGGAAGCTACCACATATCATTCAAGTTTTATTTGTTGGCATGTACTGCAAAATGAGTTCGGGATTGGATTATAAAAACAATACTAATTGATGGGCTCTGTTTTTATATTGGATCACACCCGGTGAATGTTTGTGTATCCAAGTTGATAATCATCAGAATTTTAAATAATAGAGAGTAGACAATAATAATTGTACCTTTTTTGACAAAGGATGGATTTGTAACAAAGCCTTTAGTTCGGGCACATGGATAGCAAGCTTCCACGCACCCCTGTCCATAGCTAGTTCTTTGGTGATACTTCAATCCTTCACTAGTAGTTGGGGCGCGCCCGTGGCGCACCGCTTGAGGGGCATCTGGGCGGTGCCAGGTAGATGAACGCCCTTTTTACTTTCCTTTTTGGATCAGGATAGCAACACATGTACATGCAATTCTTGATGGAACTTATTGTATATTGGAATATCACCTGAGGAAGAAACTGAAATGCCACGCCCACAATGATATAGCATTGACAGGAGCATGTTGTTGTTTGGCAACATAAGATACATTAATAGAAATTACACGCACATCGGCCCCAGGAGCGGTGGCAGGACCTTGATGCCTCCCTCTAACCGTGCGGCTGGCAAAGCTGCGGCAGTAGCTCGTCGTCGCGGACGGGGACGACCCTCCAGGACACGGTGTTGATGGAGGCACGAGGGAGATGTTGAGCTTGGTCTACAGGTCCCTGATGGCAGCCCTAGTCCTCTCGATGGGAAACTGCTCCGCACCGTTGGGGTCTTGGTTCCTCAACTTCCTTGCCTGCAAATGAGTTCCACTTCATATCTTTGGCATGACTGGTTCTGAGCTTCTAATGATTATATGAATTCTGAGAGAAGCGAGTGTGCTCGTTCAAACATACACTGACTTCCGGCTCACCTTGTGGCTCTGAAAGAGCTGGAATGGCTCCGGTGAAGACACCAACTTGCTCGTGAAGATAGATAACCTGCTTCCGGTTCTTCTTTTCTGCAAGGACTTTTCCTCAGCAAACATTTGTAACACTGGTTATATTTATTCCAGTTCTTAAAAAAGCATGGGACAAATAGGAGAAAATAGAGGAATATCAAGGTAAGATCCTAGGAAAGGATGCCTCAAATTAATTGAATGCCCACTGAAATGAGTCAGACATATAATGCAATATGAAATAACATTCTTCAAATTGTGCAAAGGAACTACCTTTGTTGTCCCATTGGCTCGATAGACATCAAAGTAGTGTGAACTGATTCAGTCTCCGTCTATCTACAACGTTATTATATCCTGCAAGAAAAAGCAAAACTAATTATACCACCATAAGTTTTATACAAATCACATCAGACAGATATTAGATCAAAACGGACAAGAAAGCATCAACGAAGTTTAAAGATTCCACCCTCTAGATTAACATTGGACTGTAGACTTGACAGCGAAATCAGTTATTTGCAGCTTCTTTCCACAAAGTTTGCAAAAGTTACACAAAATAACCATTTTTTTAACATTGCCACTTTTTTAGAAGAACTCAAATAACCTTGTTGTTCAAATATGAGAAAAGTTATAGCTTAATGATTAACCAAAGTTCGTTTTCTTGAAAAGTGTATCAAACTTTTACGAGAAGGCATGTGCGCATTTATCTTGTCTCGGCACATTCGGCTGCCATGTTTCGTCATTAGTCTAACTCATGTACATCAATATGGGCATATGCTATAACATTATGATCTAATAGTAGAACATCGATCAAACATACGATACTATATCATTAGAGTTCAGAACCATCATAGGCATTGGTACATCTAACGAGGATATGTACGACTCGCCCTGGAGCATGGATGGGTACAATGCATTGTAGTGCAATCGCAAGAAAGCACTTTGTCCAGCCAAACTGAAAGCACTTTGTCAATGAGGCCATGACTTGACTTTGTCAGAAGCCTGTTGTACGCAATCGCAAGAAACGGCCAGCAGCAGTGCAATCCGGATACTCACGCCTGCAGTGATTTTGTAGCATTGCCACTAGACCTCTTACGTTTATATTCACATAAATCCGAGTGAAGCTGCATCAAGAAATATATTTCAGACATGAGAAGCAACAACAGTAGCTTAAGAAAAAAACATGTTACATATAGTAATATTTCCTTACAGCCTAATGGTACGAACAAATCAAAGTTGCTGGATTTGGCAGTGTAGCTAGAAGACAGAAAATGCAAGTTGACTATGATGTCACTGCTAAAGAAGCATAAATAGCATCTATGTCTAGTGAAAAAACAGAACAAAAGGAATTATCTTCATGCTAATCCATCTATATCTAGCATAATGATTTTGTAATATGATAGTACAATAGTATAATAAATGATCTTGTATGGCTACCGCATGAAGTATAGTGTAAAAAAACAAAAAATTGAGTGAAATAAGTCATGTAGACATATAGTATAAGAAATCAATAAAAAAAGGATCATACATCATGTACACCAAACCGGGTTGATCTCCCTTCTTAGACATGATAATCACTTCCAAATTAAAGACCAATGCTTGCCTATAATTCTACTCCCTCCGTTCTGAATTACTTGTCTTGGATTTGTCTAGATACGGATGTATCTAGACTTATTTTAATGCTAGATACCTCCATATCTAGACAAATCTAAGACAAGTAATTCGGAACGGAGGGAGTAGTTGGAAAGTAACCTCACTTCTAAGGGCATCTCCAGCCGCGCCCCCAACAGGGCCCCCCAGGCCACTTTTTCGGCGCCGGCGCCGAAAAAACGGCCCAGTCGCGCCCCC
>NW_024118970.1:0-14614 GCF_003073215.2 Triticum urartu
GGAGGCTTGCCGGAAGGATGTCGAGCGGGCATTTGGTGTGCTCCAATCTCGATTTGCTGTTGTTCGGTACCCCGCTCAGACCTGGTCGAAAGATCAAATGTGGGAGATCATGACTTGCTGTGTCATCTTGCACAACATGATCATCGAGAGCGAGCAAGAAGACCCAGTGTTTGACACTGAACCATACTACAGGCAGGGTCCTCTAGCCGAAGTTGATCACCAGCTACCGGCAACTTGGACTGCCTATCTCAGTATGCGTCAGGAGATCCGAGACCCACAGGTGCATCATCAACTGTAGAAAGATCTGATTGAGCACCTATGGAGGCTCAAGGGGGACGCCGTGTGATGAAATACGGGTTTTTATTTGTTGAACTATATAATTTGTATTGAACTATTTGTTGCTGTACTATTTTGTTGAAGTATTTGATTTTTCTGTGATGAAATATGTGATAAGAAATAATTGTGTTGATAATTGAACGCCGAGACACGGCGAAACCACGCCGAATATGGGCCTATTCTCGCCCATATGGGCCCTTTATTCGCCGAAATTGGGCTGCAAAGTGGGCCAACTTCGGCGCCTGGGGCGACGACTGGGCGCAAAACCGTCCCAGCGCCGATTGTATCGCTTGAGATGCCCTTAGATGGATATCATCGGGCGCATCTTATGATTCTCAGCCTCCCTTCTTAGACATGATAATCACTTCCAAATTAAAGACCAATGCTTGCCTATAATTCTAGTTGGAAAGTAACCTCACTTCTAAGAAATCTGAAGGTTCTAATTTCCAAATAATCTTATGCATCCTGGGGGGGCCAACGGCTAGAGATGCCCTAAGAAATCTGAAGGTTATAATTTCCGAATAATCCACTCCTTGAATGTTCTCTCATGATTCTTGAAAGAAACCTTTGAGCTGGACAAGAATAGTAGCAGAAGTAAACATGAAAGAAAAGATCAACTCAAGGTGCAGATGGGTAAAGCAAGATCATTCAGTAAAACTGAAATATTTATCAATCAAATGCTAATAGCCATATGACACAACCAACAAGGTAAGAAATCGATCGGATCATGGAGGAGCTCACCCAGAGTTTAGGCCCGTCAATCTGGCCGTATGGACCCTAGATGTAGAGAGAAAGCATGCATGCTCTTCTTGCTCCCACAGAACCACAGCAGAGTAGGGGTTGGAGATCAACTAATAAACATGGAGAGATCCATATATGCCAATCAACTAATAAAACACCACCGGAGCAGCACATGCATACTTGGAATATGAACATAAATAAAAGCAACTGCTAATGACAAAAAGAAATGACTTAATATTCAAACATTACGCCATCGATAGGTAGAATACAGAAAGTGTATCTGTGACAGTAGATGTTCCCATTGAAAAAATGAATCGTGTTCCCATCTTCAATTTTCCTGCAATTTCACCTATTTTTCATGCCTCATTAATTATCTAGGGAATGAGACTATGATGAACAGGCGAGCACTAAAGTTTAATGCTAACAGCCTTCCACAAAGCAGATAACACCAGTAGCCAGCTTTTCAAGATCAATTAGCATAGCTTGTCTGTCAAAAATAAATTGCATTACGAAAGCATTCCAAGACTACCTGGCTGTCAGAAATAAATTGCAGCAAATAACACTAGTAGCCAGCTTTTTAAGATCAATTAGCATAATTTGAAGAAAGCTTAGCATGCATATTGTATTCATCACTCTGTTAGAGCAAATTTGAAGAAAGCTTAGCATGCATATTGTATGCATTTGGATGCAGGTTGATGAATTTCATGTACTATCAGTACTGTGCAGGTGCATCCAAATCTGTATGATAGCAGAAGAATAATATAAGCAAGAAGACAGAGTACTTCCATGCAAAGAACCATAAAGAAAGGTATAAAATAGGAGTTTAAAGAGAATCTTTGATGAAAAACCTCACAAAAAGTGACCAGAAACTAAATCTTAGAATAGAGACAGATCTTGTGTCAGCATAATAAAAATGAAACGGCTATTTGACTAATTGAACGACCAATTAGATAGAGCAAAACCTAATGTGGATAATAGCTAGTCATCTGAACGGATTAGAAGGCATGAGGGAAATTACATATGAAGCGAAGCAGTACATCTAATTATCAAGATTTTAATCCCCAAATAAACATTATAAAAGAACATGAGAATATCCCGTGGTCACCTTCAATTGACAATCTGAGAACAAGATTTGCAAGAACATTTAGTATGCAGACATGTTTTTCTTTTATCAATTTCCTTGGGAGTTGGGTAAAGTAACTCTTGTTATATATAAGTGAACATAATTACGTATAGTCCAATCAGTAACTAACAAGGTATGCAAGTGAAGTGTCGAGGCTGTGCAAACTTATAGCCTGAGATGGTTTCTCACGTAGAAAATGCAACAAAAGCGACCTTTGCAAATACTAAATCATTTTGGCACCGCTGATTATTGCGTGCGTCAGGAGGGTTGAGGTGTGGCTGTTGCAACGGCGTACGCACGTCAATGCTTGCCATCATCCAGGACCCGTAGCAAACAGAAGAATCTTGCGCATCAGGACCCGCAATCCAGGAAATGGGAACAGAAAACTGAGATGCAGTTGAGTTTACCGACGAAGATAAAAGATTAGAAATGTCGTCAATAGAAGCTAAGCAAATAAGATTTCAGAAGGAAAGTAAACAAATAAAGTCAGTGTGGGTTACCTTTCAGTATCTGAATTAACAAACGCCAGCCTTTCACCCAAGACAAGATCAATGATTAGCTACGTAGCTACTCAGCTAGTGTTGAGGTCCATAGTACATAGCTAACAGATGACTAATCTTGATCCCCTTAGTCTGAACTATAACAATCTAATTAGAGTTGCGGTGGCAAAATAGAACCTTTCAGATGGTAACTGGGCAATGGAATGAACAGGTAGAATTTTAATTCAGTAGCGCACTTGTCGTTTTACACAAATTCATGGACATTCAGCTACCGAGTCAACTTCAAAACCCTAGCTGTTTAGTTCTATCTGGTTTCTACTACATGGTTGACGTAATAAACAGAATTATCCTCTCTCTCTCTCTCTCCCTCTGTGTGTGTGTGTGTTAGATGCTGACCCCCAATTCATTCCATCCCTGAAACAAGCAAAATCATGAGTGCTGCAACCCACTTCTCAAACCAAACCCCTAAACAATGTACGAAGGAGAGAAGGCACATCTAATCGTCAGTTTAATTCGCTGGAAGTATGAGAAATTGTGAGTATTGTATAAACTACTTGGTTGGTCTTCCCATAATCAGTTCGTCCATTCACCCCAAAGGGAAATACCGCTATTTGCCTTGATTCCTGAACTGATGTGTAGCAACAGTGTTGTGAGTTTTGGGTGCCAAATCACCTAAAACCAAATAGATTTGAAGCAATGGAGACCTATGAGTGCCACTGCCTACCGACCATCTCAGCACCAGCATCTACTATTCTAGAACTGGGTTTAATTTCGAGCTCGAAAAACTTCCCCAACCCAATTTCCACTTGCTCCGAGTTCAGAGTGGTGAGAAGGGCAGAAGGCACACCCTATGGATGGCGTGGGATGGTAATCATGACGAAATGGTAAAAACTGGGGCGATGGATAGACGTGTTGGACCTGAGCAAGGTGGCGACGTCAGAGGAGGAGGACGAAGCCGGAGTCGTCGACCTCGAGCTCCTTCGTGCCCAGCTCCAGGATCTGGTCCATCTGCCTCCGGATCCAGGCCGGCACCGCCAGGCCGCGGGCTGTTTGATCCCAGTGTACGGGAAGAAAGGAGATGGCGCCCGAACCTGCGACCACCCCGAGCCTCCTGCGCCGGACGCCGATCTGGTCCAGGACTCGACTAGGAGGAGAGAAGCGGGGAGGAGAAGACGCAGGAGAAGCGGCTGAGCCGGCAACGCAGGGACCCAGGAGAGGAGGAGGCGAGCGGGGGGGGGGTGCACCGGATCCCCACCAGGCACAGCGACGAGAGCCGTGCTCCTTCTACAGAGGATGGGGACGGCGCAGGGCAGAGAGGAACGGGGAGGAGGTTGCCTGCGGGATTGGACTCTGTTTTGTTTTTGCCCAGCGATCTGTTTTGTTTTTGTCCCGGTGATCTGTTTTGTTTTCCACGCTGTGATGACGTGGCTATCACAGGGAGGCGTCCTTGATGCGCAGCTGAATGGTTTTAATAATGTCTCTTTTTACGGATTCCTCCCATGTCAAATTCGGTCTACCCAGACCTCTCTTGACATTCTCCGCACGCTTTAGCCGTCTGCTATGCACGGGAGCTTCACAATGAGTACACCGGCAAATAGCAAAGGCATGTACTACCAAAGCTATGCGTAGGTGATGCAAAAAAAAGAAAAAAAACTTAAAGTGATTAGATCCACCATCGAAAACTACAATAATAATCATATCTACACCAATCATTTGATGACAACACACAGACGACGAGGTTTTTCAACAGCAACACCTTCAGGAAGAGAGTGGCGCTCAATCACCACCGTCATTGGATCCAACCATCCAAGGCAAGAATCTCAGTTTTCATCCTGAAGAACCAGTCCAAGCATATCCAAGAAATGCCTTCAACAAGGTAATGACGCAAGAACATCGGTATTGTCAGGTATAACCAACGTAGTTTAGACCTAGACTTTCACCCTGGAGCTTGAGACTGGGTCCTCGAGTAGCACCACCAACAACATAACTTATGTTTGGCTCCACCATTTTTCCGCGATCCCAGTAGCTACATGTGGTGTTAATCGCCGCTGTTGTGCAAACATTCCTCTGCGTCAAGTCATCTTCCATAGTTTGTATCTCCCCGCCGAAATCAATCACCAGATCTGGAAGGAGAAACCCTCACGAAGACCTTTTGGTGACCACCTGATGGAGCTTCGTCAAGGATAGAGCTTGGCTATGAGGGCGCCTAAGCCAGGAAGAAGACACTCCTTAAGTGTTGCACGGCCATGCACTGGACCAGCAGTGCCTCCAGGCAAAACCACCCCTCCGAGAAGGTGCACCTCCACACCGCCATTAGGGAGAGCAGGGCCGTCATCCAACCAAGTGAGGAAGCACGAGGTACTGCCGCCAAGACAGATCGAAGACTCCAGATCGGTGATGGCCATGGCAACAAGACTCCAGATGAGGCAAGGAATCACTAGTCCAACCCGGCCCGACTGCCGTAGACAACCCTCACTCCTATGCCGCGCAGTGGCCGTCGCTAAGGCTGCTTGGTGTGGGTAAGCCGTTGTCGCAACTCCTGATGTCAATGTGCACCCGACTGGCATGTATTTCTATATGATCTAGGGGAGTAGGTGTTGTCGCCACTGCGCTCACTGGCAGCAGCGAGCAAGAGGAGTGGCGGACTATGGGTGACCGGCGTCTACGCCTTGGGACGCCCCTATGTCGCCCACAAGCGACACGGGAGCGATATCCTATTATTTCGGAAGGGAGTTGCAGTGTTATTAGGCGTGCATGTATTAGCTTTCATAATCAATAGATCTTTATAATCACGTCAATATATCATAATTGATATACCTTCATAACATTCAAATTTATATATCTACAGTCAAACATCTTGTACATTGTAAATCATAATTTTATAAAGAATTATATTTCATTAAAATTGTTACCCTGATACTAGTTGTACCCTCAGGAGTTAAGTAGTTGGACAAGCGGTTGTTGAGGTGGTAATATGATCAAAAACACCGCACTACACTATACACAATAGAATCAAGTGCCAAAGTTGTTCTCATCAATTCTTCTTATTTGATTGGAGCTTGACAAGTATATGTAATGATGCAAATTAAATCAACCTCCTTGGTAAGATAATTTATATCGAGGGAAAGCAATGGCGAAGCTAAACAAGTTCATGATAGGATTATAGCATCCGGACAATAATTGGTGGACGCTCCTTTTATTTTAGACCACACTAAGTTAATCTTTGTGTATCTAACTCAACACAACATCAGAATTTCAGCTAATTAGATACTTGATAATAATCATTTTATGCAGGTAGATCTTCATAGTTGTGTTTACCAAATCATAACCTATAGACCTTCATAACATAATAATTGTGTATATCTACACGTGAACATGATGTCCACTGTTAATCATATTTATAACTACACCTAGATTACATGCGACACTGTATAGTTATATAAAGAATTTCCTTTCATTAAAATTGCTAGCTCTGACACCCTTAAACCATTCTCAGTGTTTCATGATGTACAGGAGTTAAGCATGTCACATAAGAAGAAGAGAAACTGACATGGCAAAGTAATCAATAAGAAGAGAGATCACTTTTATGATCTCACAAAGAAACAATGCCAGGCATGTGGATCAATGCAAGACACCTTGGAGTAAACAAACCGGTGGCTCAGAACCGACGCACAACGCCTTCTCTCTCCTCCCCCACAGGAAAATTTCTCAGGCTTTCCTCCTTCTCCCGTCGGCGCCGCCGCCGATCTGCCTCATGCCTTTGGGCATGGAGATGCGGAGGACCTCGGGCACCCGCCAGCAGGGGGTGGGGGGTGGGGGGTTCCATTCTCGTTCTTGTTAGGTTCAACGTCTTGGTTGGGACTATGTGGTGGCAGTGGTGTCTCTCAGTAGGAATAATGTCTTCCACGTTATATCCCCGCCCCGATGGTGTGTCTAGCTTCATCGGAGGGTGTATAGAGGTGTGCCTCCGTCGGATGTCGCGGGATTTGGTCAGAGCTGATCTTCGGTGGATCTGTTTTGATCTGGTTTTCGTTCGTCTTCGTTTGGGTGTTTACATGTTTGGTCCATCCAATCTACGACTTTCTTCGCCGGTGATGTTTGCTGCTCTGGTACATGCGCTGGTCCTATGAGGCCTTAGCACAACGACTTCTCGACTGTCTACTACAATAAGGTTTGGCCGGCTCTGCCGAGAGAGGGGTGACGGCTTCGGCTTGCTCCGTTGCTTGCAGTCATCGCTAGGTGGTCAGATAGTAAATTTTATTACTTCTGGTGTTCTTTATACTACCATGATTGAGAATGAATAAATTGGAAGTTTATTGGAAAAAAACAATGCAAGACACCTTTGCCTGAAGAAGTTTAGTTGCTACACAATTAAATGAAGAAAACTTAGCTACAAAAAGCTAAGCACGTGTACATTTGTTGCTAAGTCATTTCGTGTACTTAGCATCTCATTTAAGGACGTGCATCGGGGTGTTGGTATGGTAAAATCAACAACAAAACCGACCATAAATACTTGTCGAATCATTCCTTTGCACCTAGCTACACGGTCCCAACGAGTATAAAAGCTAAACACTTGCAACTACAGGGTGAAACTTTATGCTTGCCCATTTTTCTATTGCTGCACTGGGTGTATGCAGAGGTAGCACTTAGCTTGGCCTATTAGGATGATGACCACTGTTGAGTATGGGATGCACTGGGAGGATGAGTTCGAGATGAGAACACGTACACAACCGGATAAGACAAGCTGCTCGTACGAGTCTTGGGTATTTCACTTCCTGTGCTAAACACATCACAACTATGTTCTCCCATTCACTGAGCTCACACTCATCACTTCCACGCCAACGGGCTCGCAATGCTCTCACACCAAGTCCATACACCAGATCAACCAATGCGTCATCCCTCTTGGCAAGCCAGTAAAGATGAAGTCATGAAGCTGATCGTAGCACATGATGCTCGGCTCGTTGCAGATATGCGATGAGCAGACGGTACCATGACACTTTATGTAAGTGGGCAGCATGACGGAATAATTTTCACCCGAGGCCGGAAATGCCTCAAAACTATGTATCCTAGGTCTGTGGGGGCAGTTCGGGTGGTCTTTGGCGCTTGTTTAGTTTTCTTTTTCTATTGAGAGCAGTGCTTGGAAGGATTTTTTTTCAAGGTCGAGGATTTCAGCTCAACTATACAAACGTTACTATCAGAGACTGAATAGTGGGACACTTCATGTAAGACGATATGTTTGGAAAACTGCTCGACACCCTGAATGGGTGTAGCTATCTCATATATATAGAAGTACCAAGAGGTACAATACAGGGTATATACAGAGAGGTACAGAGGTACGTATATACAGTCTAACACCCTCCCTAATTTTAACTATGGCCTGAAATACAAAGCAAGTTAAGATTGTGTCTACAGCCTACAAACTGCGGTTGTGGAAGAGGCTTCATGAAGATGTCAGCAAGTTGATCCTTGGAAGGGATGAACTTGATACGAAGTAGCTTCTGTGCAACACGTTCCCGAACAAAGTGACAGTCAACTTTGATGTGTTTCGTCCGAGCATGGAATACCGGATTAGATGAAAGGTATGTGGCACCTATGTTATCACACCAAAGGACGTGGAGGCTGAGCCATAGAGACTCTCAACTCTCGTAACAAGGATTGTACCCATATGAGCTCAGCTATGGCATCGACAACTGCCTTGTACTCGGCTTTAGTACTGCTGCGAGATACTGTAGCTTGCTTGCGAGCATTCCAGGCGATCAAGTTAGGCCCAAAGAATACCGCATAGCCCCCCGTGGATCGCCTGTCATCAGGACTGCCAGCCCAATCTGCATCAGAGAATGCCGAAAGCTCACAAGATGGTGCCGGTTGAAGTAGCAATCCATACAAGGCAGTGATGTTGGGTAACGTAGTAATTTCAAAAAAATTCCTACGCACACGCAAGATCATGGTGATGCATAGCAACGATAGGGGAGAGTGTTGTCTACGTACCTCGTAGACCGGCAACGGAAGCGTTGACACAACATAAAGGAAGTAGTCGTACGTTTTCTCGATCCGACCGATCCAAGTACCGAATGTATGGCACCTCCGAGTTCTGCACACATTCAACTCGGTAACGTCCCTCGAGCTCCGATCCAGCCGAGTGTTGAGGGATAGTTTCATCAGCACGACGGCGTGATGATGGTGATGATGTTCTACCGACGCAGGGCTTCGCCTAAGCACCGCTACGATATGACCGAGGTGGAATATGGTGGAAGGGGGCACCACACACGGCTAAGGAACGATCACGAAGATCAACTTGTGTGTCATGGGGTGCCCCCTTGCCCCCGTATATAAAGGAGGGAGAGGGGGTGCGGCCGGCCCTAGGGATGCGCCTGGAGGAGTCCTACTCCCAAAAGAAGGTAGAAATGACCACCGGAGGAGAACGAAGCGTCGGAATGCAAAACGAACAACGGGGAAAATGCTCGTATGCATGAGACGAACACGTATGCACATGCAATGCACATGATGACATGATATGAGATGCATGACAACGACAACAACACACGGAGATAAAAACGTTAACCCCCGGGGGTTCCGGTAACCCTCCGGTACTCCAGTAAAATCCTGATTTCACCTGGAACGATTCCGATATCCAAATATAGGCTTCCAATATATCAATCTTTATGTCTCGACCATTTCGAGACTCCTCGTCATGTCTGTGATCACATCCGGGACTCCGAACGATCTTCGGTACATCAAAACACAAAAACCCTAATTACTGTTACAACTAAGGAGTAAAAAGAATTCCTAACTCTCCGATATATATAATCCTAGATGACTCAAAAAAAATTCTAGACTCAACAACACCAACGATTCGATCAAGCAGGGGGCTCCTAATGTCGGGGAAGGCTCTGATTACCAACTTGTAACGCCCTCGATGCGGCTATATCTCCTACGTGTCGAAGCATGACTTAGAGGCATAACCGCATTGAAAGCAATGTCACAAGTGAGGTAACCTTCGCAAACAACCCATGTACATAAATAAAGGGGAAAAGTACTAGTTGGCTTACACTCGCCACGTCACACAAATACATAAATAAGTCATTACATTCATCCAATACACTCAGGGTCCGACTACGGTACCAAAATAAAGATCAACCCCCAAATGCGACAAAGTCCCCGATCGCCCCAACTGGGCACCACTACTGATCATCTGGGAAAGACACATAGTAACGATGAGAGTCTTCATCGAACTCCCACTTGAGCTCGGTCATATCATCTGGAACGGTATCATCAGTCCCTGCATCTGGTTTGGAAGGAATCTGTGAGTCACGGGGACTCAACAATCTCACACCCTCGCGCTCAAGACTATTTAAGCTTATAGGTAAGGCAATGTATGATGTGGAGCAAGTGACTAGCATAAATGGTGGCTAACATATTCGCAAAAGAGAGCGAGAAGAGAAGGCAAAAGCACGGTCGAACAACTATGATCAAGAAGTGATCCAAGAACAACCTACTTCAAGCATTACTCAAGCACCGTGTTCACTTCCCGGACTCCGCTGAGAAGAGGCCATCACGGTTACACACGCGGTTGATGCATTTTAATTAAGTTAAGTTCCATGTTATCTACAACTGGGCATTAACAAATTCTCATCTGCCCATAACTGCGGGCACGGCTTTCGAAAGTTCAAATCCCTGCAAGGGAGTCCCATCTTAGCCCATCACAAGCTCTCACGGTTAACGAAGGATATTCCTTCTCCCAAGACATTCCGATCATACTCGGCATCCCGGTTAAAAGAAATCCTCGACAATGGTAAAACAAGTCCAGCAAGACCACCCGCTGTGCCGACAAATCCCCATAGGAGCTGCACATATCTCGTTCTCAGGGCACACCGGATAAGCTAAGCATACGGGAGCCAATGTAACCTAAGCTGCCAAGGGACGGCCCCGCACGGTGCTCTGGGTTGGACCAACACTTAGAGAAGCACTGGCCCGGGGGTTTAAAATAAAGATGACCCTTGAGTCCGCGAAACCCAAGGAAAAGGCTAGGTGGCGAATGGTAAAACCAAGGTCGGGCCTTGCTGGAGGAGTTTTATTGAAGGCGAACTGTCAAGGGGTTCCCATTATAACCCAACCGTGTAAGGAACGCAAAATCCGGAACATAACACCAATATGACAGAAACTAGGGCGGCAAGAGTGGAACAGAACACTAGGCATAAGGCCGAGCCTTCCACCCTTTACCAAATATATAGGTGCATTAAGATAAGCAAGATAATATGGTGATATCCCCACAATAAACATGTTCCAACAAGGAACGATCTCCAATCTTCACCTACAACTAGCAACGCTATAAGAGGGGCTGAGCAAAGCGGTAATATAGCCAAACAACGGTTTGCTAGGACATGGTTGGTTAGAGGTTTTACATGGAAATTTGGGAGGCATGATAAGTAAGTGGTAGATATCGTAGCATAGGCATAGCAAAAGAGTAAGCAACTAGCAAGCAAAGATAGAAGTGATTTTGAGGGTATGGTCATCTTGCCTACAAAGTACTCAGAGTTGCCTTGATCCTCGTAAGCAAACTCAACGGGCTCGGGCTCCTTGTTCAATAAATCGTCTCCCGGCTCTACCCAAACAAGAACAACAAGCAAAAGGAGCACAATCAACCACGTGCAATACTCAAGCAACATGATGCAAACATGGTATGATATGCGGGATGCGGTATGTGATGCATATGCAAGATTTGCAAAGGAATGATTGAACCTGGCCTCAACTTGGAAATCCAAGAGTGCCACTGAAAAGGTGAGTTTATTTCGGTTGAAATCGATATAAAGATCACCGGAATTGGATGCACGGTTTGGAAATGGCAAGCAAAACAAATGTGGCACCGGTCTACGGTAATCAGCAAGTGACCAACTAAATGCAACAAGATAAATATGCTACATCACTCAAACATAGCAACAAATACATTGCAGGGATCCACTCATAATGCTTGACAAAATATGAACACTGAGCTATGGCTAGTTCACTCATTAACAGGTTCAAACAAGCATGGTAAAAGTGCAAATGATAACAGGTTTCAGACTTAGTGAAATAACAACAAATCAGGAATTTATCATCAGGAAGCACACTTTAAAGCATAAAAACTACATGCTACAGGAATATATCATGGCAAATAAAGGCATGGCATGAAGCTACTCTAAGCATATAACAAAAGTCCCTTAGTGACCTTGAGCCAAAAGGGATCGAAAAATACAATTGCAAGCATGTGAACATAGCAAAAACATAAACAGATTCAGACTTAGTGAAAAACTGGAGCATGCAAAACAGTTAACGAGTAGGCATGTTTACGAGCTCGATACACTCACTACAGAGCATGACATGACAATCTAAGCATACACCCATGAAGAAGACATGACATAGAAGCTAGACATGGTAAGAACAACAACATAGCGTGCACGGATCAATAGCAACATCCTCGGCAAAATCGCTAATCATGTCAATAATCTGCCAGGAACATTTTATAGCAAAAGTAGAGATCGATTGACTCAAGCTAGGGTGTTTCATAAATGCAAACAAAGACATGGATGGATAGAGAACCACAATATTAACAAAACATCCTTACTGATCATCCTCAAAAGAGGCACGGATCACTAGGAAACAACATGAACATATGGCATAAAAACAAAACAGGACAAGGACTTAGAGAGATTCTAAGTCCCTGAAATCAACATCAATGATTACGCCACTTTGCATGCTTGTGCTAGTCACCACAAAGATCACAAAAATACATGGCAAGCACCTCTGTAAAGATAACATGGCATTCTACAAAACACATGTAGAGCTCAGGATCATAGCATGCACACATCAATCATGGCAAAAATGACAAAAGGCCATTTGCTGAAACAGATCTGAAACTTCCCACACATAGCCCTCTTCCAACAGTATTTCGGGCATCAAGATGAGCTCAAAAGAAAATGATGCAATGAGATGAAATGATGTACTCGTCGAGACGAACATTTTGATATGCTATACGCACGAATCGGAGCTACAGATGCAAAGTTATGGCATGTCAAAGAATGCAAAATATTAGGGTTTTGGGAGGAAAAAGTCAACCCTCGCGTTTTTGGATCTAGATCTGGCCGGGCGGTACTGTAGCAGCGATGCGCGAATCCGAGGTCGACGGCGGGCTCGCCGGAGAAGGGGCAGGGCGTCGCCGGAGTTGAGGGGCTCGCCGGATCCGGTCCTCTGCTAGCCGGATCCGGACGGAGCGGCAAGGGTCCTTGTTCACGAACTCGTCTCCCAGCTCTACCCAAACAAGAACAACAAGCAAAAGGAGCACAATCAACCACGTGCAATGCTCAAGCAACATGATGCAAACATGGTATGATATGCGGGATGCGGTATGTGATGCATATGCAAGATTTACAAAGGAATGATTGAACCTGGCCTCAACTTGGAAATCCAAGAGTTCCACTGGAAAGGTGAGTTGATTTCGGTTGAAATTGATATAAAGATCACCGGAATCGGATGCACGGTTTGGAAATGGCAAGCAAAACAAATATGGCACCGGTCAGCCATAATCAGCAAGTGACCAACTAAATGCAATAAGATAAATATGCTACGGCACTCAAACATAGCAACAAAATACATTGCAGGGATCCACTCATGATGCTTGACAAAAGATAAACACTGAGCTATGGCTAGTTCACTCATTAACAGGTTCAAACAAGCATGGTAAAAGTGCAAATGATAACAGGTTTCAGACTTAGTGAAATAACAACAAATCAGGAATTTATCATCATGAAGCACACTTTAGATCATGAAAACTACATGCTACAGGAACATATCATGGCAAAGAAAGGCTTGACATGAAGCTACTCTAAGCATATAACACAAGTCCCTTAGTGGCCTTGAGCCAAAAGGGATCGGAAAATACAATTGGAAGCATGTGAACATAGCAAAAACATAAACAGATTTGGACTTAGTGAAAAACTGGAGCATGCAAAACAGTTAACCAGTAGGCATGTTTACGAACTCGATGCACTCACTACAAAGCATGACATGATAATCTAAGCATACACCCATGAAGAAGACATGACATAGAAGCTAGACATGGCAAGAACAACAACATAGCATGCACGGATCAATAGCAACATCCTCGGCAAAATCGCTACTCATGTCAACAATCTGCTAGGAACATTTTATAGCAAAAGTAGAGCTCGATTGACTCAAGCTAGGGTGCTCCATAAATGGAAACAAAGACATGGATGGATAGAGTACCACAATATTAACAAAACATCCTTACTGATCATCCTCAAAAGAGGCACGGATCACTAGGAAACAACATGAACATATGGCATAAAAACAAAATAGGACAAGGACTTAGAGAAATTCTAAGTCCCTGAAATCAACATCAACGATTACGCTACTTTGCATGCTTGTGCTAGTCACCAAAAAGATCGCAAAAATACATGACAAGCACCTCTGTAAAGATAACTTGGCATTCTACAAAACACATGTAGAGCTCAGGATCATAGCATGCACACATCAATCATGGCAAAAATGACAAAAGGCCATTTGCTGAAACAGATCTGAAACTTTCCTCACATAGCCCTCTTCCAACAGCATTTTGGGCATCAAGATGAGCTCAAAATAAAATGATGCAATGAGACGAAATGATGTACTCGTCGAGACGAACATTTTGATATGCTACACGCACGAATCGGAGCTACGAATGCAAAACTATGGCATGTCAAAGAATGCAAAATATTAGGGTATCGAGAGGAAAAAGTCAACCCTCGTGTTTTCGGATCTGGATCTGGCCGGGCGGTACTGTAGCAGCGGCGCGCGAATCCGAGGTCGGCGGCGGACTCGCCAGAGAAGGGGCAGGGCGTCGCCGGAGTTGAGGGGCTCGCCGGATCCGGTCCTCTCCTAG
>NW_024118971.1:0-21161 GCF_003073215.2 Triticum urartu
TTGATTCCATGTATTATACGCACTCTCACCCTCCCATCCTTGCTAGCCTCTTCGGTACCGTGCACTACCCTTTCTCACCATGAGAGTCGGTGCAAACTTCGCCGGTGCATCCAAACCCCATGATATGATACGCTCTATCACACATAAGCCTCCTTATATCTTCCTCAAAACAGCCACCATACCTACCTATCATGGCATTTCCATAGCCATTCCGAGATATATTGCCATGCAACTTCCATCATCATCATATACATGACTTGAGCATTCGTTGTCATATTGCTTTGCATGATGTTTTCATGGCTTGTCTGTTTTTTATGTCCTTGCTACGCTAGATCATTGCACATCCCAGTACACCGTCAGAGGCATTCATATAGAGTCATATATTTGTTCTAGTATCGAGTTGTAATATTGAGTTGTAAGTAAATAAAAGTGTGATCATCATCATTATTAGAGCATTGCCCCATGAAAAAAAAGAAAAAAGAAAATAAAAGAAAAAAAGAGGCCAAAGAAGCCTAAATAAAAAAGGGGGGCAAAAGAAGGCCGCAAAAAAAATAAAAAGGAAAAAAGAGGGGGCAATGTTACTATCCTTTTACCACACTTGTGCTTCAAAGTAGCACCATGTTGTTCATATAGAGAGTCTCTTGAGTTATCACTTTTATATACTAGTGGGAATTTTCATTATAGAACTTGGCTTGTATATTCCGATGATGGGCTTCCTCAAATGCCCGAGGTCTTCATGAGCAAGCAAGTTGGATGCACACCCACTTAGTTTCCTGTTTGAGCTTTCATACACTTATAGCTCTTAGTGCATCTGTTGCATGGCAAACCCTACTCCTCACATTGACATCAATTGATGGGTATCTCCATAGCCTGTTGATTAGCCGCGTCGATGTGAGACTTTCTCCTTTGTGTCTTCTCCACACAACCTCCACCATCATATTCGATTCCACCCATAGTGCTATGTCCATGGCTCACGCTCATGTATTGCGTGAAAGTTGTAAAGGTTTGAGAATGTCAAAAGTATGAAACAATTGCTTGGCTTGTCATCGGGGTTGTGCATGATTTGGATATTTTGTGTGGTGAAGATGGAGCATAGCCAGACCATATGATTTTGTAGGGATAACTTTCTTTGGCCATGTTATTTTGAAAAGACATGATTGCTTTATTAGTATGCTTGAAGTATTATTGTCTTAATGTCAAATGATATACTATTGCTTTGAATCACTCGTGTCTTAATATTCATGCCATGATTAGATACATGATCAAGATTATGCTAGGTAGCATTCCACATCAAAAATTATTATTTTTTATCATTTACCTACTCAAGGACGAGCAGGAATTAGTATGCTATGGTTGCTACTTTCTATGTTATGGATGTATGCTTGCTACATGAGATATCGGTAGATGGATATGGTGCCGTAGCCGAGCCCTAGACATGCTCTCTAGATGGATATGGTGGCTAATGGTGCCACCGGACCTTATTTTATACGTGGTTTCAGATGCATATCATGATCTACATAATTAAGTCTAACATGCTCTTAATAACAAAAACAAAAAATCGTGTATACAATATTTTTGGGGAACCCATATTTTTATTGCAACAAAAACATGTTTATAATACCGGCATGTCAAAAAATCAAAGTGTTGCGCCGTAGGCTATATACAGAAGGAAAATTCCACGATATGTACAAATAAATTTGACATGGGCAAGTACAACAATAAAAGGATTTACCATTGCAATAATCAAGGAAAAAAATAGAGCCATCACGTGCACTATTTTCTAGGCCTCTTTTATCTTTGTGGGCCTTCGACACTCAACGCAATGAGACGGCCCATTTGGGCCCTAGAACTACGTTTTTTCCGCGATTGGTGTTGTCTGACAAAAGTGTACAAAACTGACGAAACTGACATGATTCACAAATTAAGCAACATAGAGCATAGAGCACATGATCCACAAATTAAGCAACATAGAGCATAGAGCACATGATCCACAAATTAAGCAACACAGAGCATAGTGCACATGATCCACAAATTTAAGCAAATCATAGAGCACATGATCCACAAATTTAACCAAATCCTAGAGCACATGACACCACACTAATAACATCTCTAATGAGTGATGACCAGCTAGTAAGCAAATCCTAGAGCAACTACACACAAATAAAAGGGATAAAATCATAAAGCTATCAGATTCGCCTGCTTGTTCAATTGAATCATCTGCTTCAAGTTCTTGTTCATCTTCTTTATCCCCCCCCCTTCAGATCTGCATCCCCAACTATCAGAGCAGCACTTTCAGAGACCAAATTCGTTGGTGCTAACGGCAGATTGAGCTCCCGGGTTGGGACCCCATTGAATTGAATCCACTTAACGTAGTCATCCAGCCATTCAAAATGTGTGCATTTCTTCACAGTCTGAAACGAAAACATGAACCCTAAATCCCAGATCGAAAAATAATTTAAAGCAAATAGAAAAAGAAATCAGAGAAAATCATGAGATCTAACCTGCCCCTCTGGCTTGCTCTCGCATTTCACAAACTCGCGCCCATAGTTGCCATTCTTGACCTCCTTCGAAGTCAACCGTATCAGTGGTGCACTACGTGGGCAGTCAGGACATCGCTCCATGGGAAGTGGACCATACTGGGTCCATGATGGGCGGGAGGCTAAACTGGAGCTCGACATATTGCCCATAGTCGTCGGAGAAGAAGAAGCAGAGGAGTGGCTCCTCTCGTCGCTGGAGAAGAAGAAGCAGAGGAGGAGTGGCTCCTCTAGTCACTGTAGAATAAGCACCAGAAGAAAGGGGGCACAACCAACAAGTCTCGTGGATAGCCTCTCGTGGATCGCCCCATGATCCAACAATGCGGAGCTGTCCATGTGATCCAACGGCACGGAGCCTGCACGCAGCCTGCCCTCGGAATTCCTTCTAGAAGACCACATCCGAGGGTTGTCGCTTGGTGCTAGGGTATGATCGGACGGCTAACGTTCGGAGCTAGGGTTAGGCGAAACCCCGCAGGGTTTAGAGGGGTTTTGAGCTAGTCAACGGGGATTCAAAGGCTTTGACTGAGCGTAACTAATTTAAAAAAAATTAAAAGATGAAACCTTCGGTGTTGGTCGTTTTATAGGACACATTGACGAGGAAAAATACTAAACTTGGTATACATACATTCAGAGAAAAAAACCTAGCTAGCACAATCGAGGTCAAATGAGCACCATTAATTAAAAAAATAAAAAATATAGAAAACCTGCGCACAATGTTGTCTTGTGTGACATGTTACCAACCAAAAATCATAAACTTTGTCTATGGACATTTTCATGAAAAAACCTTCAAACATATGAGCTATCACGTACAACGTTTCATAGTGACCAAGGAGAGGAGGTAGGGTTTCCCTTTAGTTTTTGAAAATTTAAAAAAAATCAAAAAAATCACCAAAGCTTGATTTCAAAGTGAATAAGAATGATCTGAACTTAGTTTTCCATTTTCATATGGTAAAGGTGTTTTTAATGGTTTTTCTATTAAAGTATATTTTTTCAAAAAAAATGCAAAAATAGAAATATTAATTCAATAAATAGTGATTCTTCAAATCTACACTATATAGATTGGATTGGTGTTAATAAAAAATATTTGGCAAATTTGGAGTAGGTCCAAAAAACTTGATTACAAATGGGGTTGTTTACCCTAGCTTGGGAGCTCATTTGGAGCACATTTCTCATGAGTACAAGTTTTACCACGCAAAAGAGATCTGATTGATCACCTAACGTTTATAATAGTTCAGCAAACTATGCAAGTCACACAACAGGGGAATGGACTTCAAGTGTTGGTTCAAATTCAAAGTTTGCCTAAAATTCAAATTTTGCCTCAGTAGTTCAAATTAAAAGTTTACAAATAAAATTATTACAGCTTACAAGTTTTCACAGTAGTTCAAATTGACGACAGAATCCTTATTAAAAATCCTTAAAGTTCAAAGTTTATGACTTGCATTCAAGTTCAAATTCAAATCTTTGCCTTGCTCCTTCTGTTGCGGGATGGGTTAACCATCTTGCTTCTGGTTTTCCTGACTGGGATATTTTGTGCTTTTGAAAGCTTTGTCTTGTTGCTTCTGATCTTCACTTTTGGTGGTGGCAGCTTTGTTGAGCTTTGACTGATCGAGCAAGTGATGACCAGTTGACGGTCATCTGTGGGTTTAGTAATCATTAAAGGAACTTCAAACAAAATAAATTCCTCCTCTCTTATAGCTTCAAAACCTTCATAAGCAATGGTTTCAAATTCCGTATCAGATGATGGTTCAACCAAAGTTTCTTCCTCTCTAGGTATTTTCTGTCTTGTGCCTCTAATTATCCTAGAGCTGGGTCAAACAGAAATAAGCTTAGCATCGATAAAAAAGAGAACAAATGCAAAAAATGGAAAGATTGCACACAACCAAGTTGCTACTTCAATTGCTTCATTCTCTAAACTTGCTGCATTCTCCTCTAAACTTTCTGCATTCTCCTCTACATTTGCTGCTTCCCATTGTTCCTCTTCTCCAAATGATGCATCAACTAGATTGGTACAACGCCTACAATATGCCTTAGGATATCACATCTTTTGCACTTACGCTGTTTTTTTACACGACCCTCTTCACCAGCTCTTATCATGTTTTTCCATTGGCCTTTTCCCAAGAGTGCAGGCACATTTTCAGCATAAGCAGCCCTAAATTTGGCAACATAGAAATATTTAGAGCAATACTGATCTACTTCACCATCTGCACCTCCAATAACATTCATGAGATGTATGGCATGTATGCACGGTTTCACATGGATCTGCAATTGCCTACAACTTCATTCCTTAGTTGCAAGGTTCACTGAATATCTTCCCTATTTTTACTGTCAGTGTATGTCACCTCAGCCTCGTATATCGACGGTCGAATGCATTTCATCCTTAGTCCTCTTGCCTTGGCATGCAATGCCTTAATCAGAGATGGGAACATAAGATGGCCAACACATTGTGTTGCTGCAATTCTTTTATGAAGAGCCATCTTTACCATGATCATCTGCCTGATCTTATCAAATACTTACCATAACAAAATCCCTTTCACTGACTTGAACTTTGCATTGAAACACTCAGCGAGGTTATTGGTCACATAGTCTACTTTGCAGATTTCACTGAATTTGCTTCTTGACCACAACTTTCCATGATGTTCATCCATGTACTCCTTCACTAAAGGATCATGAGCATACAACACTCTCAAATGGTGCTCATGCTTCCTCAAGTTGCATGTGTATGATGTTGGCCATAGATTCTCATCATAAACTTTGCCTTTGAATTTCTTTTTAAAATTATGCGCTAGGTGTCACATACATTCCCTATGTTCCACTCCAGGGAATACAATTTCTACTGCAGTTTCTAAACCCTTGCAAGCATTTGTGTGTATAACTAAACCTGAAGGTGTACCTATAATGTTGCGCAACTGCTGCAGAAACCAGACCCAACTCTCCTCACACTCTACCTCCAACACACCAAATGCAACTGGGAATAGCCAGTTGTGTCCATCAACTACAGAAGCTGCTGCTAGCTGGCCTCTCCATCTTCCATTCAAAGCAGTTGCATCGACAACCAAATAGGGACTACAACCATTCAGAAACCTCTGCCAGCAAGCCTTGAAACAAACAAAAGCCCTCCTAAAGCACTCCTTCTCCATTGCCTTCCCTTTTAATTTGTACTTAACTGTGTGCTTGTCAATCTCTACAACACTCCCTGGACTAGCCGTCTCCACTTCAGCTTTGAAGGTGTAAAGCTGCTGAAAACTCTCATTCCATGGACCATTAATCCTATCAAGAGCCCTTTCCTTAGCATAGAAAATCATCATGTACTGTATATTAATCTTGTACTTCTCAAATAGCTTCACATGGAGTGATGTTGGACCAATTGTTGGTGTTTCCCTCACCCAATCCAAGATTGCATCTGCCACCCACCTAGTCTTTCGAAGCTTAGATTTGTCCTTTCCCGCTCCCCCTCCAGGTGGGAAAGTGTGCCCGTGTGGGTTGCTTTTTATCTGAAAATGAAAAATGATGTCAAATACAATTAAGAAACAGTACACATGATCTGAATATAGAATGGATAAATAATCTTATAAAAAGATCCAGTTGTAATACCTGAATCAATTTGGTCTTTAGCATAGTGTATCCATGCAACCTCCACCTACACCTATCATAAGGGCAATGAACAGTGAATCTTCCTGGCTCACTCCTATCAACCTCATAAGAGTTTTCAGTGAGAATGCAATATGTAGTCACTACATTACGACAGTCCACCATCGATTCGAATACGGTTCCTGGATTAAGGTCGTGATTCTCCCTGTTCCACTCAATTGTTGGCATGTCCTCGCTATCATATTCTTGTAAAACTAAGGAGTATTTTTTATCCTCCCTCTCTTCATCGTCAGTGTCATCAAATCCAGCACGGCTGCTGGGATCCTCTGGATATTCATATTCACTGCCTGTTGACTGACTCTATCTACCAGTTCAGGGGATAGAATCTCATCCTCACCATCATGTCGAGGCACTTCCTCGTCAGGCTCTGCATCTACTTCTACATCAGGTGCATAAGGGAGAGGAAAAGTGGCAGAATTAGCGGCAGCCGACATGTTGTGGCTTTCAGAACTGCTAGGTTTACTTGGTCTCGACCTACAAGGAGTGCGAGGATGCTCGCTATTAGCAGAGACATATGATGTTTAAACACCCTTCGGGATACGTTGTTTGCGTGCCTGAAGCACACTGATATGGATTTTACCGAAACGGGTGTCAGCATTCAAACTAAATAGCAATCCCAGATGCTCATCACAAGTTAATGGGACAAATCTCTACTCGGTACTGTCGAAATATCTCAGTTCAACAGCATCGGCAGGGCTCCACGGATACTCACAACAGAGTGCCTCACGGAAATCTGCGAACGAAACGCTGGTTTCTACCACTTTAGGATAGAAAAATCTGGAAATCATACACAGTCTAGTTCCACGCAGCTCGCTAGTTTCCATTCTAACCGCCAGCCGAAAAGCAAGTGCAGGATCAACCCTATTCGATTGAAATAAGATAAAGGGCGCAATTAGGCCGAAAATTGTCAGATAAATTGCACTGATTCACTCCAATGGTGGTCAAATATAGCCTAATTTATGCATCTCCTAATCAATTTGAGAGGAAAATAATGCTTACCCAGGTGGAATCCATGAATTATCAGCCTCTGATTCGACCCAATCATCTCCACGATCGATGGGCCGGACGGGGTGCCCCCCGATTGTTGGGGAACACAGTATTTCAAAAAAATTCCTATAATCACGCAAGATATATCTAGGAGATGCATATCAATGAGAGGGGAGAGTGTGTCTATGTACCCTCGTAGACCGAAAGCGGAAGCGTTTAGTAACGCGGTTGATGTAGTCGAACATCTTCGTGATCCAACCGATCCAAGTACTGAACGCACGGCACCTCCACGATCTGCACACGTTCAGCTCGGTGACGTCCCTCAAACTCTTGATCCAGTTGAGGCCGAGGGAGAGTTTTGTCAGCACGACGGCCTGGTGATGGTGATGATGGAGTTACCGATGCAGGGCTTCGCCTAAGCACTACGACAATATGACCGAGGTGGAAAACTGTGGAGAGGGACACCGCACATGGCTAAGACAAATCTTGGAGTGCCTTTCGGGTGCCCCCTGCCCACGTATATAAAGGAGGGGGGAGAGGAGGCCGTCCTAGGAGGGGCGCGCCTATAGGGGGAGTCCAACTAGGATTCCCAATCCTAGTTGGAGTCCCCTTCCTTTTCCAAGAGGGGAGAGAGAGAAGGAGTAGGAGAGGGAGAAGGAAAGAGAGGGGGCACCGCCCCCTCCCTAGTCCAATTCAGACTTGCCATGGGGGCGCGCGGCCACCCCTTGAGGCCCTTCTCTCCTTTCCCGTATGGCCCATTAAGGCCCACTACTTTCCCCGGTGAATTCCCGTAACTCTCCGGTACTCCGAAAAATACTTGAATCACTCGGAACCTTTCCGATGTCCGAATATAGCCTTCCAATATATCGATTATTGCGTCTCAACCATTTCAAGACTCCTCGTCATGTCTGTGATCTCATCCGGGACTCCAAACAATCTTCGATACATCAAATGTTTCTCCGGTATTCGGGTGTTGCATAATCTCATAGTCATAGGAACATGTATAAGTCATGAAGAAAGCAATAGCAACAAACTAAACGATCCTAGTGCTAAGCTAATAGATGGGTCTTATCCATCACATCATTCTCTAATGATGTGATTCCATTCATCAAATGACAACACATGTCTATGGCTAGGAAACTTAACCATCTTTGATTAACGAGCTAGTCAAGTAGAGGCATACTAGGGACACTCTGTTTGTCTATGTACTCACACATGTATCAAGTTTCCGGTTAATACAATTCTAGCATGAATAATAAACATTTATCATGATATAAGTAAATATATATAACAACTTTATGATTGCCTCTATGGCATATTTCCTTCAGTCTCCCACTTGCACTAGAGTCAATAATCTAGTTCACATCGTCATGTGATTTAACACCAATAATTCACATGTTTATGTGATTAGTTCACATCTCCATGTGACTAATACCCAAAGGGTTTACTAGAGTCAATAATCTAGTTCACATCGCTATGTGATTAACACCCAAAGAGTGATCATGTTTTGCTTATGAGAGAAATTTGGTCAACGGGTCTGCCACATTCAGAGCCGTATGTATTTTGCAAACTTTTCTATGTCTACAATGCTCTGCATAGAGCTACTCTAGCTAATTGCTCCCACTTTCAATATGTATCCAGATTGAGACTTAGAGTCATCTAGAACAGTGTCAAAACTTGCATCGACGTAACTCGGTACGACTAACTTTTTTGTCACCTCCATAACCGAGAAACATATCCTTATTCCACTAAGGATAATTTTGACCGCTGTCCAGTGATCCACTCATGGATCACAATTGTACCCTCTTGCTAAACTCTTGGTGAGGTACACAATAGGTCTGGTACACGGCATATCATATTTTATAGAACCTATGGCTAAGGCATAGGGAATGACTTTGAATTCTCTTTCTATTTTCTGCCGTGGTCGGGTTTTGAGTCTTTACTCAACTTCACACCTTGCAACACAGGCAAGAACTCCTTCTTTGACTGTTCCATTTTGAACTACTTCAAAATCTTATCAAGGTATGTACTCATTGAAAAATATATCAAGCGTTTTGATCTATCTCTATAGATATTGATGCTCAATATGTTAGTAGCTTCACCGAGGTCTTTCTTTGAAAAACTCCTTTCAAACACTCCTTATGTTTTCCAGAAAATTCTACATCATTTCCAATCAACAATATGTCATTCACATATACTTATCAGAAAGGCTGTAGTGCTCACACTCACTTTCTTATAAATACAGGCTTCACCGCAAGTCTGTATAAAACTATATGCTTTGATCACTTTATCAAAGCATATATTCCAACTCTGAGATGCTTGCACCAGTCCATAGATGGATCGCTGGAGCTTGCACACTTTGTTAGCACCTTTAGGATTGACAAAACCTTCTTATTGCATCATATACAACTCTTCTTTAAGAAATCCATTAAGGAATGCAGTTTTGACATCCATTTGCTAGATTTCATAAAATGTGGCAATTGCTAACATGATTCGGACAGACTTAAGCATCGCTACGAGTGAGAAAATCTCATCGTAGTCAACATCTTGAACTTGTTGAAAACCTTTTGAGACAATTTGAGCTTTGTATATAGTAATACTACTATCAGCGTCTGTCTTCCTCTTGAAGATCCATTTATTCTCAATGGCTTGCCTGACCATCGCTTCCTCATAGTTCGTAGGTTCATCATGGTCTAGTAACATGACTCCTAGAAAGGATTACCGTACCACTCTGGTGTGGACCATACTCTAGATAACTTATGAGGTTCGGTAGTAACTTGATCTGAAGTTCCATGATCATCATCATTAGCTTCCTCACTAATTGGTGTAGGAATCACTAGAACTGATTTTTGTGATGAACTACTTTCCAATTCGGGAGAAGGTACAATTACCTCATCAAGTTCTACATTCCTCCCACTCACTTCTTTCAAGAGAAACTTCTTCTCTAGAAAGGATCCATTCTTAGCAACGAATATCTTGCCTTCGGATCTGTGATAGAAGGTGTACCCAACAGTTTCCTTTGGGTTTCCTATGAAGACGCATTTCTCCGATTTGGGTTCGAGCTTATCAGGTTGAAACTTTTTCACATAAGCATCATAGACCCAAACTTTAAGAAATGACAGCTTACGTTTCTTACTAAACCACAGTTCATATTGTGTCGGATTTAGATGGTGCCCTATTTAACGTGAATGCAGTTGTCTCTAATGCATAACCCCAAAATGATAGTGATAAATCGGTAAGAGACATCATAGATCACACCATATCTAATAAAGTATGGCTATGACGTTCGGACACACCATTACGCTGTGGTGTTCCAGGTGGCGTGAGTTGTGAAACTATTCCACGTCGTTTCAAATGAAGATCAAACTCGTAACTCAAATATTCGTCTTCGCGATCAGATCGTAGAAACTTTATTTTCTTGTTACAATGATTTTCCACTTCACTCTGAAATTCTTTAAACTTTTCAAATGTTTAAGACTTATGTTTCATCAAGTAGATATACCCATATATGCTCAAATCATCTGTGAACGTCAAAAATAACGATACCCGCCGCGAGCCTCAACACCCATCGGATCACATACATCAGTATGTATTATTTCCAATAAGTCGGTTGCTTGCTCCATTGTTCCGGAGAACGGAGTCTTAGTCATCTTGCCCATGAGGCATGGTTTGCAACCATCAAATGATTCATAATCAAGTGATTCCAAAAGCCCATCATCATAGAGTTACACCAATATGACCTAAACGGCAGTGCCACATATAAGTTGCACTATCATTATTAACTTGGGCTTATTCCATCTGTGCCCCCAATTCCTTAGTTGTGCTCAGTTTTCCCCACGCTTCAAACTTTTGCTCACTTTTCCCCATTCCCTTAGCTGAAACTCTCACAAATGTTCATAACAGACGTTTGCCATCTTGGCCGTTAACTGACTTGTGGGGCCACGTTGGACTCTGTTGACTGTGGCTGTGGCTTTGCTGGTTGGGCCGTGTTTGTGTTCATAGGACAGGCCCGTTAGTTTGTTGGTAATAAATTAAAAAAGCATGCTATTGATGGATGCAGCCTGCTATGCATGCCCGGCTTTGGCATCGATGTAGCCTGCTATGCATGCGAACACCGCCACGCACGCATCTAGTGACCTAGACCTAATCGCATGCATGCACGCCGACACGCACGCATCGATCCGTGCCGCACGGTTGCCGGTGGATTCAGTCGCTCCGCAGTGTCGTTTCACGCGTCGCAGGCATACGTGCCGGTGGCAGAAGGGGCAGGCTGCACGCACGGTCGCGTCCATATGTCGAGGCATTGGTTCAAGCCACAGGCTGCACGCACACTCGTGAATGGGAGGCAGGCAGCCGCCAACACAGAGCACGCAGAAGGGGAGGCAGGCAGCCGCCAACGCAGCGCACGCAAAGCACGCTCGCATCGATTCACGTTCACACACTGATGATCACATCGGTTCACGCACGCACTGAGTCACGATCTACGCCGGCCGTTTGCGTGTGTACCCACTTCGTCTCCCCCGGCTATTTAAACTGCCCTCCATTGCCTCTTCTTCTACAGATCCATCTGCGCCTCCAGCTTCTTCTCTTCTTCCCCCAAAAGCCAAAGCCGTTCCACTCAGCGAAGCGAGCAAGATGCAGTACAACGGGCCGACGTTCCAAGCGCCGCCCACCGTGCCGGCACGGCGGTACCCCGCCAACGACGTCGTCGAGGAATCCCTCCGCGTGTGGGCGTTCTCCCGCTGGAGGGGAAGCACTGCGCTTGCATGGGGGTTCCTCCGTGCGGGCTTCCACCACCTCCCGGCGGGCTCGCCGCCCATGTTCAACCTCGTGGAGCAGCGTCCCCACGCCAACGCTCCAGTTGTAGGGCTCGTCGTCCACTTCACCAACAGGTTCGATACCTACTACCTGCTCGGCAAGGTGTATTGGTGTGGGTGCGAGTTCATCGCATTCATGACCTATAACATCTTCACCGACTTCGAGAGCGTCTTCCCCGCTCACAACCGCATGCACAGCCTCCCGTACTACCTCGGCGACAACGTCCTTGAGGAGGAGGAGTACTGAAGCCGGCGGCGAAGAAGACGGTGAAGCCGGCGGCGAAGAAGACGGTGTTGCCCTAGCTACCCTATCTATCTACTATGTAGTGTGAGTTTGGTGTGTGTGTGTTGCCCGAGCTATCTATGTAAGGTTAAACTATTATCTACCAGTGTCTATGTAAGAACTTATGTTGCCCTAGCAACCATATCTAAGTGAAGTTATGTGTGTTATATTAATGCTTTGTTATGTTTGTATTTTGTTTGTCCCAAGTTTAGACACGGCTAATTGGCGTGGGAAAAATTAACCAAACAAACTAAAAATGATGTGTTTATAGATGCCTTCTAAAAATAAGAACATATTGTAAATTTGTACACGACTTTGGTTTGAGAGCTCTGTATTTTTTAGGTATTCAAAGAATACTTTGGTTTTCAGAAATATTGAAGTATCAAATACTTTGAGATATTTGGCTTTAGTCAAAAGTGTAGTTTTAACTACACTATGTTTGAAGTATATAAAAAAGAGGGTTAGACCTCTTTTTCTAATCATGAAGTATTGGTTCGCTAGGCATAATAATACTGCGGTTTGCAAATACTTTGATTCTAAAAAATGAAGGGACCCATAAAGGAAAGCCAAAAAAATCCTTAATGAGATAGAAGAGATTGGGCAATCAAATTAATGAAAAAAGCAATCAGAAACAAAAAAGAACAAAGCAATCCTTCCTAAACAAAAAAAGAAACATCGCTTGTTTCTGGGCTTCTTTTTGAGCCAGCGAACTAGGTTTTTTTAGCAGAATTGACGAACTCAAGGACAAAAGTTTGGCAAGTGCGAGAGAGAAGAGATGAACTTGATGTATATTCCTTGTGCTGCTCAAGTAATACTTACTGTCATATGACGAGCTATGGTATGATCCAATACTCGAGGTTATTAGCTAACAAAATAATCCTATCACTGAACTGGTAGTTGTTTTCTGCCGAAATTGAAAGTGTCGAAACTTAACAGTAAACTGCATACATTCAGTGATCAATAGTTGCACAAAACAGAATTGCATTTGAGATAAATAGACTTGGATTCCTAAACAGTGGCAACAACAGTAGACAAACATCTCTAACGAGAGATGGCCATCAAGTAAAAAATTCCTAGAGCAAGTATTCCTAAAGCTATCAGATTGGATTGCTTCTTCAACTCAATCAGCTGCTTGAAGTTCTTGTTCATCTTCTTCAATTCCGTCTTTAGTTCGACATCTACCACCGTCGGGTATTCTGGACGCGCTGCTGCTGCCGGAGCGGCACTGTCATGGGGCAGATTGGACTCACGGATTGCATTCCCCCTCGAATCCAGCAAGCCCGACCCTTGAAGCCTCTGGATGTAATCATCCATCCACTCGAAATGGTGGCATTTCTTCACGATCTGAAAACGAAATCATGTAACCTAAATCCAAATCTGACAGATTTTTTGAGAAATTGGAGATAAAGGATGCGAGGAAAACTTAGATCTAACCTGCCCCTCCGGCTTGCTCTCGCATTTGACGAACTCGCGCCCAAAGTTCCCATTCTTCTCCTCCTTCAAAGTCAACCGCTTCAGTGGCGCAGTCCGTGGGTAGTCAGGGCATCGAGTCATCGGCACTGAACCATACACCAGCCACGTGGAACAGGGGGCTGATGAGGAGGTCGACATATCGCCCGAGAGGAAGAAACAGAGGAATTGCTCGAGAGGAAGAAGAACGAGAATATGGGGAAAGAAACAGAGGAATTGCTCGATCTGCTTGATGCCTTTGTCAGTCAGATGGAGAAGAGGAGAAGGGGAAGCTATATTGACAATTTGCCACATTGTATTTTGCAGTTTCAATTTTTGAACCAACTCTGAACACTGACATGTGGTGGTCATGTGCGAAAAATACAATTTCATATGTAAAGTGGGGCAGATCGTAAAAACCCCGAGAAGGAAAGTGCAGTAGCCAATCAGGATGCATCACGCGGATCGCGCATGCCTGCCCCACATCTGACGGGTGGTGTTTGGCGCTTGGTAGGATCCGACGGCGCACGTTCGACGCTAGGGTTTGGAGCATTTCTGCGGGGTTATGAGCGAGTCAACGGGGCTATTAGGGTTTGACCAAATTTAAAATGGCCATAACTAAATTAGAAAAAATCGCAAAAATATAAAACAAACGTAGTTCGTCCGTTTATGAGACCTAGTTACCATAAAAAAATATAAACTCGGTATAGGGGCATTTTTTGAAAAATCATTTTTCGAAGTGATCTGTCGAAATCAAGTTCAAATGTTTTTAAAAAATTAAAAAAAATCAAAATGTTGTAATTCTTGCGCACATAGCCGTCATATGTGACAAGGTTATGAGAAAAAAATATAAACTTGGTGTAGGTCATTTTCATGAAAAAAGTCTTCACACAAATGAGCTATCACCTATGAACATTTTCAGAGTTCGTAGAATAGGGAGAGAGGGTTTAGGGTTTGAAAAAAAATCAAAATAATTAAAAAAATCAGAAAAATCTCCATAGCTTCATTTTGGAGTGAGTAAGAAAGATCTGAACTTACTTTTTCATTTTCATATCTAAAACGTGTTATTTGACGGTTTTGAGTTAAAAGCATATTTTTTTTCAAAAAATGTAGTAATATGAATATTAATCAATAAATAGTGAGACTTCATTTTTACCCTATATATATGGAACAAGTGTTAATAAAAATATATATGCCTCATTTAGGCAAGGTCAAAAAAACTTGATTTCAAATAGGGCTGTTTACCCTAGTTTTCGAGCTCGTTTCTAGCACATTTCTCATTCGGACTGTTCACCTACGAATATTGGACTTCAAATGCTCGATCAAATACACCGCACAGAGCAATGAACCTCCAATGTTCAACTTCAACTTTGACTCGAATCCAAATTTTGGCCCACATTCAAATATTGATTTAAATTCAAATTTTGATGGAAATTTGAATTCTGACTCAAATAAGAAACCAAAGTAGAAGCAACATTATTACATCTGATAAGTTATCTCAGTAGCTCAAATCTACCACGATTTAAGATGCCAACATCTTCCTACACATCTACCAAGTTTTAAGCGATCCACTCGCCCTCAAATTGACAACACAAACATTTCCCAACAACTTAATTCAAATTTTCGACTTGCTCCTTGTGTTTGCAGCTGGCTTCACCATCTTGCTCCTGGTTTCCCTAGTTGAGATGCTCTTTTCTTTCAGACTCTTGTTCCTTTTGATCTTGGGCTTTACTTGGGGTTTTCCTCGTGGAGGTGCTGATGGAGTAGTTGCACTCGCCGAGCACTTGACGACCATTTGACAGTCATCAATGGGTTCAGTAATCTTTAAAGGCACAATTGGAAAAATTACGCCCTCCTCTTCCTCTCTTATAGATTCAAAACCATCAAAGGCCATGGTTTCAAAATCTTCCGCTTCTCCATATCTTGGCCTTTTCTCCCTAGAGCTGGTAAATAAAATTATAAGCCATAGGCAAAAAAGAGAACAAATGCAAACAAAAGGGTAGCTGCATTCTACAAAGGGTGCAAACACATACCAAGATGCTTCATTTGCTGCTGCATTCTCCACTGCTTCATTTGCTGCTGCATTCTCCACTGCATCTTCAGTCTCCATTGCTGCTACATTCTCCTCAGCATTGGCTGCTGTCCATCTTTCCTTCTCTCCAAATGATGCATCCACTGCATTGGTACAAAGCCTAGCAATATGCCCCAGAACTCCACATTTTTTGCAAGCACGCTTCTTTGGTAGACGACCCTCCTCACCTGCTCTAATCCTCTGGTTCCTTGGTCTTCCTGGTGGTCTAGTAATGACAGGAGCATGGAGTTTGAACCCTGGATCTACTATGTTCCATTGATCTTTCCCCAATAGTGCAGGCACATTGTCAGCATAAGCAGCCATAAATTTGGCAACAGAGAAATACTCAGAGCAATATTGATCAACTTCACCATCTGCACCCCCGATAACGGTCATCAGATGTAGGGCATGTATGCATGGCTTCCCACGGATCTGCCATTGCCTACAAGTACATTCTCTAGTACTTAGGTTCACAGGATACCTCCATACCCTATTTTTAGTGTCAGTATAGGTAACCTCTCCCTCATATGTACCAGATCGAATACATTTCATCTTCAGTCCTCTTGCCTTCAAGTGCAATGCCTTAATCAGTGATGGGAGCATTTGATGACCAACATATTGTGTTTCTGCAATTCTTTTGCGAAGAGCCATCTTTATCATGATCATTTGCCTCATCTTGTCAAATGCTTGCCACAACAAGAGCCCTTTCACTGACTTGAACTTTGAATTGAAGCATTCTGCAAGGCTACTGGTCACATAATCTACTTTGCAGATTTCATTGAATTTGCTTCTTGACCACACCTTGCCATGATGTGCATCCATGTACTCCTTCACAAGAGGATTTTGAGCATACAACACTCTCAAATGGTGTTCATGCTTCCTTTTGCTGCATGTGTATGATGCTGGCCATAAGTTCTCATCATAAACTTTACCTTTGAACTTCTTTTTGAAATTATGCGCTAGGTGTCGCATACATTCCCTATGCTCCACTCCAGGGAATACAATTTCCACTGCACTCTCTAAACCCTTGCAAGCATCTGTGTGTATAGCTAAACTTGGGGGTGTGCCTATAATGTTGCGCAACTGCTGCAGAAACCAGACCCAACTTTCCTCAGACTCTGCCTCCACCACACCAAATACAACTGGGAATAGCCAGTTGTGTCCATCAACTGCAGAAGCTGCTACTAGCTGTCCTCTCCATCTTCCCGTCAAATGTGTGGCATCTACAACCAAATAGGGCCTGCAGCCATCTAGAAACCCCTGCCTGCAAGCCTTGAAACAAACAAAAGCCCTTCTGAAGCACTCCTTCTGAAATGACTTCCCTTTTATTTTGAATGGAACTGTATGCTTGTCAATCTCTACAACACTCCCTGGACTTGCCATCTCCACTTCAGCTTTGAAAGTGTAAAGTAGCTGAAAAATGTTATTCCATTGACCATTAATTCTGTCAAGAGCCTTTTCCCTAGCATTGAAAATTCTCATGTAAGGAATTTCTATCTTGTACTTCTCAAAAAGCTTCCCATGGAGTGCTGTTGGACCAAGTCCAGGTTCTTCTCTCAGCCAATCCAATATAGCATCTGCCACCCACCTACTTTTTGCTAGCTTGGTTTTGGCCTTCCCCCCACCCCCTCCAGGTGGACAGGTGTGCTTGTGTGGGTTTTTCTTTATCTGAAACAAAATAAAAGGGTAAGGAACAATTAAGAAACCTTACTCAACGATCTGAAACTAAATTACTAACTAAACTTGGATTACCTGAATATATTTGCTCTTTCTCATACGAGATGCATGCAACTTCCACCTACACCTAGGATATGGACAAAAAACTGTGAACCTTGCTGGCTCACTCCTTTTAATCTTATAGGTGTTTTCAGATATAATGCACCATGTTGTCACTGCATTCCGACAGTCCACCATTGATTGGAAAATGGTACCTACACTAAGCTCAGGTTTTTCCTTGTTCCACCTAATTGTTGGCATGTCATCACCATCGTATTCATCCTCGATTAAGTTGTCCATGTTCTCCACCTTCTCTTCATCGTCAGTGTCATCAAACCTAGCTTGGCTGATGGGCTCCTCCATATATTCGTCATCCACTGCTTGCTGACTGGCTACATCAACCAGTTCAGGAAACATCATCTCGTCTTCATCATCATTTGTAGGCACTGCCTCGTTAGGTTCTGCATCTTCTTCTACACCAACTGCAGAAGGTACACGAGAAGCAGCAGCTGAATTGGAACCAGAATTGGCAGCAGGCATGTTGTGGCTCCACGAACCACTTGCTTTACTTGGTGTCGACCTACAAGGAGTGTCGGGGTGCTGGCTATTAGCACAGACAGATGATGTCTGAACTCCCTTCCCCTTCGCCCATTCTGCGCGTGGCTGAAGCACATCGATTTGGAGTTTACCGAATCGACAGCCAGCAATCCCAGCAAAAAGCAACGACATATGATTGTCGCAAGTTAGTGGGAGAAATCTTTGCTCGTCACTTCTGAAGTAATTCAGTTCAACAGCATCGGCATCACTCCAGGGATAGGTGTTTCGGAGCTCATCTCGCAATTCTTTGAAAGACATGCTGGTTTCTACCACTTTGGGATAGAAAAATGATGAAATCAAATGCGGTTTAGTACCACGCAGCACACTAGTTTCCATTCTAATCGCCAGACGGAAAGCCAGTGCCGGGATCAATCCTATTTTGTTGGGGAAGGAAACAAAGGCTTCAGTTAGCTGGGTAAAATCGAGCACAAATTCGAACGATTCAAGCAAACAGAAGTCAAATACGGACTACAATACGACTTAGAACGTCAATTTGAGAGGAAACGATGCTTACCCAGGTTTAATCCATGAATTATCTCCCGCGGATTCGACCCAATCCTCTCCACGATCGACTGCATTCCGGGCGTCCTCACTCAACATCTCTATGTAATCCCAGATGGGGGGTGGGCTACATCTGGCGGAGATGCGGCGTCGCCGACGAACGGACGAGGGCATAGGGTGGAGGAAACAACTGCGGTGGATGCGGCAAGACGCCGGCGGAGGGGGCGGGGCGGCGCTATGCAGTGCGGCATGTCTAGATCTGTTTCAGATTCAGACAAGCTGCCCAATACGTGTCTCCTTGCGGTCCCACCCGTCAGCAAGCAACAGTCAGACGAAGACTCGGCCCCACTCGTCAGCAATTAACGGTCAATGGACGGTCAAGACGGCAAATGCCCGCTATGAGCATTTGTGAGAGTTTCAGCTAAGGAAGAGGGGAAAAGTGAGCAAATGTTTGGAGTGTGGGGAAAAGTGAGCACAACTAAGGAACCAGGGGCACTAATTTAAATATCCCTATTAACTTTGCATCTTTTGGCTTCAATATTATGAATATGTGTATCACTACGATCGAGATTCAATAAACCATTTATATTGAGTGCATGACCATAGAAGGTTTTATTCATTTAAATAGAACAACAATTATTCTTTAACTTAAATGAATAGCCGTATTGCAATAAACATGATCCAATCATATTTATGCTCAACGCAAACACCAAATAACATTTATTTTAGGTTCAACACTAATCACGAAGGTAAAGGGAGTGTGCGATGGTGATCTTATCAACCTTGGAATCACTTCCAACACACATCGTCACCTTGCCTTCAACTAGTTTCTGTTCATTTTGTAACTCCTCTTTCAAGTTACTAATCACAGCAACTGAACCAATGTCATATACCTAAGGGCTATTATGAACACTAGTAAAGTACACATCAATAATCTGTATATCAAATATACCTTTGTTCACTTTTCCATCCTTCTTATCCGCCAAGTATTTGGGGGTAGTTCCGCTTCCAGTGACCATTCCCTTTGCAGTAGAAGCACTCAGTTTCAGGCTTAGGTCTAGCTTTGGGTTTCTTCACGGGAGTGGCATTTTGCTTGCCATTCTTTGAAGTTCCCTTTCTTTTCCTTTGCCCCTTTTTCTTGAAACTAGTGGTCTTGTTAACCATCAACACTTGATGCTCTTTCTTGAATTCTACCTTCGTCGATTTCAGCGTCACGAAGAGCTTGGGAATCGTTTTTGTCATCCCTTGCATATTATAGTTCATCACGAAGTTCCAGTAACTTGGTGATAGTGACTAGAGAACTCTGTCAATCACTATCTTATCTGGAATATTATCTCCCACTTGATTCAAGCGATTGTAGTACTCAGACATTCTTAACACATGCTCACTGGTTTAGCTATTCTCCTCCATCTTGTAGGCAAAGTACTTGTCAGAGATCTCATACCTATTGACTCGGGCATGAGTCTGAAATGACAATTTCAGCTCTTGGAACATCTTATATGTTCTGTGGCGTTCAAAAAGGTTTTTCAAGTCCCGGTTCTAAGCCGTAAAGCATGGCACACTAAACTTTCAAGTACTCATCATACCGAGCTTGCCAAACGTTCATAATGTCTGCATCTGCTCCTGCAATAGGTCTGTCACCTAGCCGTGCATCAAGGACATAATTCTTCTGTGCAACAATGAGGATAATCCTCAGATCATGGACTCAATCTGCATCATTGCTACTATCATCTTTCAACTTATTTTTCTCTAGGAACATATCAAAAATAAAAACAGGGGAGCTATATGCGAGCTATTGATCTACAACATAGATATGCCTAAACTACCAGGACTAAGTTCATGATAAATTAAAGTTCAGTTAATCATATTACTTAAGAACTCCCACTTAGATAGACATCCCTCTAATCCTTTAAGTGATCACGTGATCCATATCAACTAAACCATGTCCGATCATCATGTGAGATGGAGTAGTTTTCAATGGTGAACATCACTATGTTGATCATATCTACTATATGATTCATGCTCGACCTTTCGGTCTCAGTGTTCCGAGGCCATATCTGCATATGCTAGGCTCGTCAAGTTTAACCTGAGTATTTTGCTTGTGCAAAACTAGCTTGCACCTGTTGTATGTGAACGTAGAGATTATCACACCCGATCATCACGTGGTGTCTCGGCACGACGAACTGTAGCAACGGTGCATACTCAGGGAGAACACTTATACCTTGAAATTTAGTGAGATCATCTTATAATGCTACCATCGTACTAAGCAAAATAAGATGCATAAAGGATAAACATCACATGCAATCAATATAAGTGATATGATATGGCCATCATCATCATCGTGTGCCTTTGATCTCCATCTCCAAAGCACCGTTATGATCACAATTGTCACTGGCTTGACACCTTGATCTCCATCGTAGCATCGTTGTCGTCTCGCCAGCTATTGCTTCCACGACTATCGCTACCGCTTAGTGATAAAGTAAAGCAATTACATGCCGATTGCATTTCATACAATAAAGCGACAACCATATGGCTCCTGCCAGTTGCCGATAACTGTG
>NW_024118972.1:0-24470 GCF_003073215.2 Triticum urartu
GCGGGAGTCGCGGGGGAGGGACGCCGGCTCGCGCCAAGCAGGCTCATGCGCTCCCGCCAGCTCTCCAGCCAGGTCTCCGGCGAGGTAGCTTTACCAAAATTGACATCTTTTTTCGCATGATCCATCTCAAGTCATCAAGGATGTAGCCAGCCATAATCGTATTCTGTGCAATCGAAACATTAGCACGCATTTGTCTCTTCTATTAGCTAGAAACAAGAGCAAATTTAGCTCTCCATCGAGGTATCTAAACCAAAATTGACATCTTTTTTCTCATGATTTATCTGCCGACATCAAGGATGCAGCCTGCGATGATTGAATCATGTGCAATCGAAACAGCAGCATGCATGTGTCTCTTCTGTTTAGCTGCTAGATAGATAGACTACTACAGTAGAAACAAGAGCAAAATTGCTTCCTTACTTGGCATTGTCATGTATGCTAGTGGTACTGTGCTTGTTTAATCTGACCTCAAGCTGTACATCCTGACTTGCTAGCAACAGGACAGCTTGCAAATTACTTACTCCCTCCCTTCCTAAATATAAGACCTTTTAGAGATTTCACTATAGACTACATACGGAGCAAAATGAGTGAATCTACACTCTAAAGTATGTCTATATACATCCGTATGTAGTCCATAGTGGAATATCTAAAAGGTCTTATATTTAGGAACGGAGGGAGTATATCATTAAGCAACATCTTTTTTTCCTGGTTGAACCGAGCATGATGACCTTTTGCAACACATAAGATGCATGTTGCTGTGGTTTCTTTATCTTCCTAGCTTGCTAGTATGATTCTTTGACTTCATTTATCCATATACGGCAAGTATGATTCTGTGACCAGTTGATACATTATATACACATGCACCATGCATTTTGTACATATCGAATCGAACTTCACTCATCTTTCTTAATTATTTACTACGTAGTTGCAATCAGCTTGCTTACTTAATGATTGGTGGTATGCAAAGCAAGTACACTGACCATTAGCTATGTCGCTTCTTTTTATCAATCCAGCGTGCTGGCAAGATCCTGAAGAAGGAAGAGCTGGACTGGGAGGAGATGAAGGCGGCGTTAGATAAGTTGGCGGAGCTCCAAAAGGAAGCAGGACCCTCTGTCTTTCTACTGTACGTGAAGATACAAAGTTACTTGATCAATTTTCTTCCTTATTTTCCATTTTGTTTGTTTGACAGGAGTTTATACATATAATCTCATATAATTTGACCAGTTGCCCTACCTCTACCTGCAGGCGCATGATGTCCATCGGACGTGCGGCTAAGACTGTGGTTGTTGGAGCTGCCAAGTTGACACTTGTCTATGTCGCTGCAGCTGTTGCTTTTGGTGGCGATGGGGTAGAAGCCGAGGCTGCTACCAAGGAAAACAAGTGACTTCTGATGGGAGAAATGAGAACCAAAGATTGCCCCAGATGTTTTAAGTTAAATTATGACCTCTGCAGTTTGGCTAGCTAGCACTATATATGCTATGGGACCTCACTAGCTATCTATCTATCTATCTTTCTGTCTATTCCAGTAGATTATGCATGAAACTGTAGCTTGATGCAAACATACTTGCATGGCTTGTATCGTACTGTCATGCATTGCTGGTATTATTACAAGTGCTTCCGGCTCCAAGTGATTGCAATCAACTTACTTAGAAGTGTTCACTCTCTGAAGCTAAGTTGTCCTTTCACTTCGTGACTGCCCTCTGTTTTTTCCTCCTCACCAAGGGGCGGGCTTGTCTTGTTCGGATCCTTCCACTTCATGAATGCCCTGTTTTTTTCACGTTCCTTTTATCAGCATGAGGTTGTTCATTTAGCACTCTCTTACAAACCTGTTCAGTTCAAAAACATGGGGAAACAGGTGCAACTTAAAAAGGAGCAACCTTCCCCTTCCAATTAGTGCGGGCCATCTAACAAATGCTAAACAAGAGAACACTGTCAAGTTTGTTCTAGATTTTGCGATCTTCTACTCTTCTTAATTTCCAGATTTTGCAATCTTCTACTCCGTCCGTCCCAAAATAAGTGTCAGTTGAGACATTTATTTTGGGACGGAGTACTTTTCTTAATGCTCTAGAGAGAAGAAACAAAAATACTCCCTCCAATCCATATTAATTGTCACTAGAGGTAGTAACATAGTACGAGTATTTGCTAATTCTCAGCTACATGAGAATTACTTAAGTTTCATCCATACGATTTCGCATTCTCCGGCCCGTTTTTGTGTCGTTTCTTGTTAGGCATCACGCAAGGCTGGTTCCTATATAGCGCTTAAGGCGACACGTACAACCTCCTCGGTGGCTCCTAAGTGGGCTGCCGGCCCATGTTACCTTCTGGGATATGTTAATCTGTTTTTGTTTTCTGCTGAATTTCAATTTGTTTTTCTTATCTCCCTTTTCTGTTATATTTTCATGAATTTCTTTCAGTTACATGATTTTTTTATAAAATATGAGCTTTTATGAATTATCTTTTTTGCAATTTTTTGAATTCATGAATATTGTAAAAAAAATGAATTTGAATTTGTGATATCTTTTCAAATTTCGTGAAAAAAATTCAAATTCATGAAATTTTTTAATTACATAAAAATTTTCAAATTCATAATTTTTATCAAACCCATAAACTTTTTTGAAAATATCAACTGGCCAACAGTCAGTTAATTAACAATCAATCGGTCAAAGGTCAAACCCATGAACTTTTTTGAAAAAGTCAACTCGTCAACACTCAGTCAATTAACAATCAGTTGGTCAAAGGTCAACTGGTTAATTGGTCAAGCAATCAACCTTTTTTGTTAGGTGAATCAACTGTTTAATTTAACAACCGAGCGAGCGAGCAGCCGCTTTGGTGGGCCGGCCCACACGAGCAGGCATGCTAACGTGAGGGTTCCCTGTTGGGTCTGCACTTGAAGATTTTAGGTTTGGATTGAGCACACATATGAAGACTTCAATGTAACTTTCCCTTTGACCACCTTGATAGTATGATTTTCCCTATTGACTCAAATAGAAGCAAAAGAAACTAATAAACAAAGTCTACGTTTTTGCTTCATTCACTTCAGGAACACCATTTGCTACAAATGGGTATCCCATATTCTTCAATATTTTCACAACAATTTTAGGGGTTATAACTATTTGTTAAACCAAATCCTTAGGGACTACTAAATTACATGGGTTATAACTATAGTTCTACAACATATTAAGAATCAAATTTAAAAAGAGTGATGTAACTCAGTAGAAAAGCCCTCCCAAACTCCCCGTAGCCCTTTGTCATGGGAATGGCCAAAATAAGGTTGAGAAGCAAATGTGCCTATGCATTTCCCTGGGCACGGGCTGGTGAAGCCGTTGGTGCAACCTCAGGACCTTCAGTCGCATGAGGTGGTGGAGAAGCATGCGCTTCGGATGGAGCAGCTTGATCTTGGGGCACAAAGGAGAGATCGACTCCATCCACATATTCCACGTCAAAATGGTGAAATGAGTTGTCTGACGAGGCAAGTCGTGATGTGCAAAGAGGACAAAATTGACGAGGGCACAACCTTGGACGCGCCGCTTATTTGGCTCGATCTTTCACAATGCAACAACTGCGATTTAACTAATTAAAAATCCAGCAGCGCTGATCACAATAGATTCCAAACAAACTAGTTCTAGTACGTACTACCTGGTTGAACCGACATGGTTCGGACTCCTACAAGCAATTGACTCACGCAGGGAAATATAAAGGAAACAAATTCTGTTACAAGGAAATATCTCATATTGGTTTGGGGTTTCCGTCTTCATGTCCACGTACTCTTTCACACGCACGACCAATATAATTCATGAATGGTGTTCTGTACGTGGGTTTGATCTTTTGCTTCTCTGGTTGAGCCGCTGGCACTTCCATACAAATAGAGCCAATGCACAATCTATATGGAATTTGTGTAGTTGTATGCACGCATGCCTTTAGATCATGGATGCTACATGCATAACTCCTATCTTGTGTAATGTGTGGCATGGTTTCTTCAACACATGTGACATCTTCAATTTTTTAAGTAGTTGCTATGCTATCAATGGTTCGCATCATCCCCTCCCCCTTCAAGTGAAACCGTCCTCGGTTCGATGTAGTTTGCTTAGGTTTCTTCTGTAACGAGATAAGGGCATCCACCTTGATTGCAATATCAAACATCGGCCACAACACATGTCGCTTCCCGGAATCCCTGAATGAGTAAGTGTTGGTTCGACCTTCATGCATTGCATTATGGTCGTATTGCCATGGCCTTCCCAATAACAAGTGGCATGCATCCATTGGTATAACATCACAAATCACCTTACCAATATAATCACCGACAGAGAATTTAAGGCACACCTAAATGAGTGATCTTTAGCTTTCCGGTATGGTACATCTACTCGGAACGTTAGGGTTGTGGGTGCTTCCATGCAGGCAACCCCAAAGCATGAACTAACCCTTTGCTAACTACATTAGTGTAGCTTACACCATCTATTATTAGCTTGCAATTGGTGTTGTTGGTCTTACACGGACTGAAAAATAAACCATCGATGCCCCTTATCCTCAACATGACCCCCTTGCACTCGTTGCAACATTAAGGATGGGTATGCTTCCGCAGTTTCAAAACTCATCAAAGTCACTTTTTCATCATCTTCAGAGTTCTCACTAGAAGTGTCAACATTTTTTTCTCCATCACTCACAGACATGTATCCTTGTTATGCGAGGAGTACTCTCCTCTCATTAGGACATTCAAACTTCTCGTGCCCCTACCTCCACACTTAAACACTCAATATCGCTAGTACGAGAGTTAGAAGCATGAGATGATTCCACTTTGGATTGACATACTTCCTTTGTAGTTGGTTTATAATCTGATATCAAAGCACTATTACCACCACCTTCTCGCTGAAAATTACGCCGCACAGAGTTTGATATATTATCATGACAGCCACGTCGCTTTACTTGTTGCTCCGCTTGAATGGCATGGTGTCACAATCCTTGTAATCCAATATATTCTACCATATCGACACGGTCTCATATCTATGATTTCAGACCATGCATGAACCGTGCCATTGTATCCTCTTTTTGCTCCTCTACCCCCGTGCGAATCAACAATATTTCCTTCTCCTTATAATACTTCTCAACACTATAGTTACCTTGTCTGATTCTAGTGAAGTGCTCCGGAACAAAGCGTCTCTTCATGATATTCTTCATCTGATTCTAAGACTCCGAACGTCCACCCGCGTGACATAGTTGATTCCACTATATTAAAGCATAACCAGTGAACTCAATAGATGCAACACGAACCTTTTTCTCCTCGGTGTACTGATGCCCATCAAAAATCTCATCCACGCGCATCTCCCACTCCAAATAATCATCCAGGATATCTTTTCCACTGAACGACGGTATAGAAAATTTATCCTACCAATACCATCATCCTCTAGGCGCGATGCACACATTCATATCCTCCCACACATGGCATACGCCACCTCCATGATGGTTATAAGGATGTTGTACAGGCTCATAATAGCTACCAGCCCCCTCAGACTGATAATATTGATTCTCACCATGGTTTCGAATATGTTCATGTACCCGCTGTCCAGATAATTTCTGATGACGTCTCGGCGCAACAAACCCATCACTAGGCGGTGATCGTGGTTTCGGTCGATGAACGTCCTCAGTCATATCAGCTATCTTTTTTCCAAGACTTTTGATGAGTGATATTTTTACACTCATCTACCTTAGTTTAAGAGACCTTCTACAGTACATCTAGTCAATATGGGCCGTTTATTTTTGTGGTTGGACGGCCTAGATCAGGCAATACTATACCCAATTTCCGGTAGTATATTGAGTGCTCATGGGTATTTTGGGTATGTACTTCGTTGTTTATCTCTCTGCCGGGATGTTCCGGCCGAAAACTAGGGGAGGGCAGAGATGGAATTTCGCGTATCCATTTCCTCGTCACCATCCCGCACGGTCGCTCATTTGCCCGACCCCATACCGTCGCCGTCGCTCGTCGCCTCTCCGCCGCTGTGGAGCCACAGAGCGTGGCAGTGGACAGGCCTCAGGCCACTGCTCTCACCCCCGTCGTCCATGGCCGGTGATTCCCTCGCAAAGTTGCAATCGCGGTTCACCATTTCAACTATGAGCTCCCAGCGTCAAGTTCTTCACGGTGAGGTGCCCGCCCCTTCTCTCCTCCCTCCGTGGCTCGATCTAATTTGCTTTGCTTATTGTGATACGGTGCAGAACGGAAGCGGCGTACTGCAGGTCGGCCATAACACCGAGAACCAGCCAGCGGCGGCGAGGGACCTCCCCCTTTTCCCCCCCCTGGTTGATGGATCCATCCCCTTTCCTTGCTTACTGTGACGTGCCCCTGCAGATAGGGGAGATGCACACGGTAGATCTGCAAGAAGACTGGGAACCGGCAGCACACTGCGATGCTGAAATTGAGCAGAGCATTGTCAAGTTTCAGATTGGGCATGTCACAACATACTGGAGCATGTCAAGTTTCAGATTGAACAGAGCAAATGTTTCAGATTTAGCATGGTATACAAGTTTCATATTTAGGAGCAAATGTTGATCTGAGATTGTAAATTGATTTGCCAATATATTTACGTAAATGTGATGACTAAATGAATGTTCCAGTAAAGTAGTGTCAAGTGTGCATGTGCAGAATTGAACATTCACAACATGGTTTTACATAGCCCGCTATATCTCCGCTATAGCGTTTAGAATATGTCCTGGGCTAAGGGTCTTTTGTCCTAACATATAAGCAAACATTTTAAATAGCTCGCTATAGCACGTTATAACAATTAGAAGAGGTCCGCCGCTAAGAGGCTTAGCGCGCTATTTAAAACTTTGATTCACATGAATGCTTCCACATTGTGCATACTTACTTGAATGTTCCATTAAATGGCAACCATTTGCATATGCATAATTCTAAACTGTACCGAATGTCATCTGTTGCCCCTAACTGAACTAAACTGCATGCCAAAATCTAGCCCAGAAATGAACTTGAAGAAAACTGAATGACAACTATTCCCTAGAACTGAATTGACCTTGAGAGCAGATGGCAAAATACATGAATTTGTGAGCATGTCATTGCAAAATGGTGCAGGTGGCGAAAGAGATTAACTAAACTGAACTGAACTATGGCCCAGAACTGAACACTTGAGCAGAGACTGACAACACAGAGCGGCAAATTATTTCGATTGCTTACTTCTTCGGACTCTCACTATAATTAGGCACGGGATTTCACTAAAATAGAAGTGAATCACCATAACTCGGTAAAAAGATCATCTGTGACTGGTCCCTGTAGTTTAATAAAGATCCTTTTTTTAAAAATTACCATATATAATTTCGTAAACTAAGTTTTTGCGCAAGATTACCATCCTACAATGATTACAATAAACAAAACATAAGTGATTCACATTCAATAGTCGGTCACACTATTCACCCAATACAATCTGAATTCAAATTCAGTCACTCTGTTCACTGAATTGTACTGTCGATTCACATCAATTACAATCTCAATTTGGCATTTGGCTTGTCTATGTATAACCCTATTTGCTGCTGTTTCTGCCAACTAAAAACGCTAGTACAACTAGGCAAGGCAAGCAGCAGGGAACCTCGACGGCTTGTTTCCCTTGTAATTTAGATCATCCTTTCTAACACCAAACTCTTTGTTCTTCACATAACCTAAGTAGAACACGTACGCTTCCTTCTCACTTTTGAATGTCTGCCAGACCATGTTGTCGTACTCCATATATTCATCAATCAAAATGTCTTCACCATCCATGCCGTTATCCTGCCACCAGAAACAGCAATACCATGTTACATATGCAGATGAAAGAAAATACTCTGGAACTATAGTAAATAAATTATAACTTGCCAACGAATATCAGCTGTAACTGAAACGGGAATTACTGATGTCCTGAGAACAAATGTGTGCGCAGGGATGGTAGCTGGGGAGCAGCAGCAGGGGCGCACAGGTACTGGCAGTGGAGCAACGCTGATTTCTTCCCGGAGGCCTCGCTCCAGAGCTACAGCGCATACGGCGGCACTGACCTACCTATGTCAGGGAGCTCCACGACGACGCTGGGGAGAAACGATCTCGGGGAGCCGACCGAAGTACATGCGACAGCTAGAGTGCCGCCGGGCGGCGCGGGACGGCTGCGTCGTCGCTGGGAGAAGGGGGAGGAAGATCTCGGAGCGGCGGCGTGCGACGGCTGCGTCGTGGAAGATCTGTGAGCCGCGACCGGCCCTTTGCGATCGAGGAGACGGCCGCCGGGCGGCTGGGTCGGCTGCGTGAGCGACGAATGGCAGATGAACTAATATGAGATGGGATTGAATCGTGATTAATTAGTACGAGTACATTATTTTATTACTGTATAAGGTGTGATTAAATAATCATTACAAATTTACGATTAATATTTAGAAAGGACAAGTCTACCCTAACAGGCAAATTACCAAAATGTCCTACAGCAAAAAAAATCTAAAATTAATACCGACCACTGGATCAATTATATACTACTCATCATTTTCGATAGTATGATGTACCGTAAAAACTCTCTAGTTTAAACCGATATATTTCATTTACAAAAATGATATTCGCTTTGATATTGCTACTAATGACTAATGAATGCAAAGGATTCCATAAATCCTCTCTTTGATGTGTTTACATGGGAAATGGGCTAAAAATGAAAGAAATCACGTAATGGAAGGGAAGGAAATGGAAGAAAAGGGAATCAACGGTAGGAGTTTCTACGAAAAAAATGCAAAAGGCGGCGTTCCATACGGGCGCAGGTGCCCGTATGAGCGTCCGTGTGGCATGGAAACCGAGGCAGATCGTCCACCTGATCAACTTTTATGAAGGGGACCCCCTCGAAATGTCAAAAAGGGGAGGCCATGCAGAGCTTCGACAGCAGCCAGAACATCATCATCTTCATTTTCATGTACAAACCCTAGTTGTCACCATTTCCATCTCCATAGTCACCATCACCACCGACAACAACTAGTTCATACTTGTAATCGCGCATCACACAAGGCATCCATTGTAAGACATATTTGCAATCAATCAATCTTCAAGATGTGTTCTTCAATGTTTTCTTCTCGTGATCTGATCTTCATGTGTAAGTAGTTTGGTAAGGTATGGGTTGAGGCATTAGCCTTGCAACCCTCTGTGTTCGTTGTGAGGATCAATGGAAGGGCTTTGAATTAACATCTCATATGTGTGAAATAAAATTGTTTAGTAGATGTCTCTTATCTTGTTCGCGATCTTCATCCCTACATGTACCCAGGATCATGGAGATCAAGCCACGGTGAGGCTAGGAGCAAGGAGACAATGAATTGCATAAGACCTGTGACAATAAGGTTTAGTAGGGTAACATGTGCCCTATCCTTGGCGATACATGAGGTGCAGTCATGAAACACCCAAAGCTCTTGTCTGATTTCATTATCTTAAGTATTGAGGCAACCCGTGTGATGGATAGGGCCTGCGGCAAGACAACTGATTCATGATTCAGGACTCGTGCCGATTAAAATGTTCTTTGGACACATCCCCCACTTCGGTTTGTAACAAGCACATCTCGATGGGTGATTTCCAGCGCACAAATTAATATCTCATTTGATCCCAACACAAATACATGGTTGTAAGCATTAAGACCTCATACCCGTGCCTCTTTTTTATAAGTGTTTGAACCACTATTTGCTTGATTGATCCAGTCAGAAGCTGGAATTGATCCTTTAACATAAGCTTGCTAGAGACTATCGCTTCAAAGGAATCTTCCTCTCATGGGTTCGATAACCCAGGGTCACCTATGGGGAAATAGGTGTGGGATACACTTTTACTTCTATTCCATTACCGGATCACTAAAAGGAGGTATCAAGCCCTTTTTCTGGCGCCGTTGTCGGGGAGGAGTTTAGTATTTCTAGTCTTTGCATTTTGAGTTTTTGTTAAAGCTAAGGTTCAGTTTATGCTTTTACTTCTCTGTTTTTAGTGTAAGTTTTATTTTCTTGTCGCAAGTCTTGTCAGTTGAAAAAGCAAAAGGATTACTATGACTCGCAATCTTGGGAGTTTTGCTACTCCCAGCAACAACTTCATGCGTGAACCCATAAAATATGTGAAGAAACTACTTGATGCTATTCAAGAAAATCATGCCCAATGGCATGTTCAAAGAGCCACCATCAAGAGGGTGAATGCCATTGAAGGAAGTAGCACGGATCTAACAGCCATGCTTGATGAACTTATCTCTGTGATGAAAGGTAAAGAAAAGGTAATTGTGAATGCCGTCACTAATGAAGAAACTAGTGATGTGAATTTTATCGTTGTAATAGCAATAATCCCAACTAGAAAAATAATGGTTATGCTCCTAGACTCCCTTATCCTAGTAATGGAGGAGCATCCAACAGTTTTAATGGAGCTAGTCACAGCAATAGAAATACTCTTGAAGAAACTCTTAAAAGTTTTATTGCTAGTCAAACTAAGCAGAATTAAAACTTCAAGAATATCTATAAGAATCATGATTACTTACTTGGTCAATTGACTAGTAAGGTTGTTGGACTAACAAATAATGTGCAGATACTTGGAGGAAGATATAGGAATGTGATAGCACAAGTGACTAAAATTGCAGAGGATAATAGAGAGGTTGTAGGTCAAGGCATACATGTGCATACGGGGAAGATGAGAAGAGAAAGAGATCTCGAGGGGCCAAGGAAACTCACATGCGTCAACGACATCATCGCCAAGGGTTTGCGGTTGTCGTGGATATGCGGATGGGTCAACTCGGGAAGGGGCGCCACAATAAGAAGATCTGTCGAGAGGAGGGGCACCGCCAATATTTGGGAAAAGAACTAATGTTATTCGCCGCTACTACAGATATGTCTTCACTGCTGCTGTGACACTTCACATGTAGGGGGAGAGGGGATGGAGGGAAGGTAGCAAAGGGGGAGGAGGTTGCCGATAGCGGAAACAGAGGATGGAACATGGGCAGTCAAAAATTTTCCAGAGAATAATGGTGGAGGAGGAAATAGGAGAGATTGGAGGGGAGGGTGAATTCCCCTTGCTCTCTCTATCCCTCTCGTTGTCTCTCTCTAGAAAGAAGAAGGATCCATGAAAGCAATGGGTAGTGGGTCCCATATACTTATATATTTGGGTGGCCTCGGTCCTGAGCGGTAAATTGAACAGGGCAATAAAACAAAAATCAAGAAAAAACGCACAATCAAGCTAGCTTAGCGGCGGCGGCGGCGGGAGGAGGGGGGAGACCGGAGCAAGCTGGGGCAAGAACCATAGACACGTGTAAACCACAGAGGAGCCATGGCCTAGCACTCCAAACGCACGGGATGTTGTTGCCACTCTCTTTCTTTCACTCGCACAAACGAAGGTGGAAGATGGAGCACACAACTTTTCCGGCGCACAAACGCCTCCGCCGCACGAACGGCGCCTCGGCCGCACGAACAGCCTCACTTTACATATCCGGCGCGGCAACACACCACAGCCTACCCAGAGAAGCTCTCTCACAGCCGACCGGGCGCATACCACGGTTCCGGCGGAGACTACCTTTTCTCTGGCTCCTAGGCTCGGCTCATACCGGCGCTCTTGATCAGTACACGGGAAGGGGGTTTTATACCCGGCTGCACACACACGACCTGGCTGCCACACCGGCCACTACCTAGTCCAACCACACACACGCACTAACCTAGCTACATGCACGGCCTCAACCACCACTTGGGTTAGGCTCTCAACCTTATCCAGCCGAGATCCATGCACTAACTAACCTGCCAACTAGGTGCATGCACTAGCTAATCTGGCCGACACACTCGCCAACGGCCCCTGCACACGCGCTGGACTGAGTGCATACCCACTCACACGCGACACACATAGATGACCATGGTGAAACGTGGTTTATTCCTAACACGGGAGGCATCCTGATTTAGCCAGTTTAATTGTTGTATATGCATTTGTTTCCATATTATGGGAAAAGGAAATGGATAAAACAAAAAGAAACAAATGAAGTGAGTTAGAAAATAATTAATTGGGGAGAATAAAATAAGGAGGTGACCGGAGGGGAACAGAGAACGATGAAAGACTCACAAAAGTCAAAATCGCTCCTTCCCACGTGAGCCCTTCCTTAAAAAAGGAAAAAGAAAAAGGAAACTTCAACAGTACATTAAAAAGGAGCAACCTTTCCCTTCCAATTAGTGCGGGCCATCTAACAAATGCTAAACAAGAGAACACTGTCAAGTTTGTTCTAGATTTTGCGATCTTCTACTCTTCTTAATTTCCAGATTTTGCAATCTTCTACTCCGTCCGTCCCAAAATAAGTGTCAGTTGAGACATTTATTTTGGGACGGAGTACTTTTCTTAATGCTCTAGAGAGAAGAAACAAAAATACTCCCTTCAATCCATATTAATTGTCACTAGAGGTAGTAACATAGTACGAGTATTTGCTAATTCTCAGCTACATGAGAATTACTTAAGTTTCATCCATACGATTTCGCATTCTCCGGCCCGTTTTTGTGTCGTTTCTTGTTAGGCATCACGCAAGGCTGGTTTCTATATAGCGCTTAAGGCGACACGTACAACCTCCTCGGTGGCTCCTAAGTGGGCTGCCGGCCCATGTTACCTTCTGGGATATGTTAATCTGTTTTTGTTTTCTGCTGAATTTCAATTTGTTTTTCTTATCTCCCTTTTCTGTTATATTTTCATGAATTTCTTTCAGTTACATGATTTTTTTATAAAATATGAGCTTTTATGAATTATCTTTTTTGCAATTTTTTGAATTCATGAATATTGTAAAAAAAATGAATTTGAATTTGTGATATCTTTTCAAATTTCGTGAAAAAATTTCAAATTCATGAAATTTTTTAATTACATAAAAAATTTCAAATTCATAATTTTTATCAAACCCATAAACTTTTTTGAAAATATCAACTGGCCAACAGTCAGTTAATTAACAATCAATCGGTCAAAGGTCAACTTGTCAATTGGTCAACCAATCAACAGTTTCACATTTTTAATGTGAATCAACTATATTTAATTTATCAACCGAACAAGCAAGCAGCCGCTTTGTTGGGTCGGCCCACACGAGCAGGCGTGCTAACATAAGGATTGAGCACACATGAATACTTTGAAAGAACATGCGGTGCCCCATGTTTGGTTTTGGTAATTGATGACAATCTCTATGGACTAATGATTGCCTTGAGTTATATTTGAAGGATTTGTCCATAGGTTTTTCTTGAAGTCCATTTATTGGTTTTAAGGAGTTTATGAGTTGACCATGGTGCTTTTAAGGAATTATCCAAAGATTGGTCATGTGAGTGTTGAGCTTATTGCAAGCATGTCTTGAAGAAGAAGATTGTGTGAACATTCATGTTTACCTTCAAGACATCATCTTAATGGAGAAAGTTGGAAAGATTCAAGGTTGCGGTGTGCAAGTTCAAGTGGAGCATCATGAAGAGATCAAATGCTTGAAGCTTGCCGTCCATTATGGTGACAATGGACTTGTGAAGATGTGCAGAAGAGTGGCTCACCCATAGTGGAGTATGGGGGAGCAATCAACTAGTCTTCATCGAGCCAACGCAATCAAGAAAGATGGTCCAACTTGAGGGAGTCAAGATCGTCATCATCTAGCTCAAGTGGACCATGTGCAAGGCAAAGGTTTGCCCTTGATAGGTTTTCTATTTTACCAGTCTCATGGTGGTAGTTGGGAGACCGGGTTATAGGATCAATTGTCGTACTATCAAGGGGGGCTCTTGATGAGTAGCCTGATCGTATCTTTCGTAGAGAGCTCAAACCATTGCATCCTTGCATCTTCTTTATTGGTTCTTGTTTGGTTCTTCTCTTTGTGAGTTTTGGAGCTTATGGTCATCTTGATGACAAGCTCGAGTTCATCGAAAACGGAGTTCACTCGCATCTTCTATGATGTTTTCGACGTTGGAGGTTATGTCGGTTCTTCTCTGTTGGAGGTTTCTCTCCTCTATTTGTTAGGCATACCTCCCCTGCCTCTTCTTACTATATACAGTCGCTGTTTTGATGCTACTCACCGTCTTGTTTCCAACAATCTTGAGCTTGCTCGATTCAGAGCTCATTTGCAGAAGTTATGGCAGTTCTAGTTTTCCTTGGAGTATACTTGTTTTCATGGGAGTGGCATATGTTTGGTGCCAGCAGTAGTACCGCTGGGCCAGAGCGGCAGTACCGCGTATCGCCACAAGCGGTAGTACCGCTGTCTCACAACGGTAGTACCGCCCATGGCCATAAGCGGTAGTACGGCTCTGGTTCCGCGCTGGTACCGCCTCGACTCGAGACGTGGTTTTCTCGTGTCGGGTTCAGCGGCAGTAGTAGCGGCAGTAGGAGCGGTTGTGCCGCTCATGTGTGGTAGTACCGCTGGGCCAAGCGGTGGTACTGCCGCTGCCAATGGTAGTACCGCTGGCCCCAGCGGTAGTGCCGCTCATACGGCTCTGCCTCGCTCTCTGCTTTACTCCGCTCTCTGTGTTCTACCGCCCGGGCGATAGTACCGCTCCCCTGAGCGGTAGTACCGCTCGTGCGCGGACTTAGCACATAACGGTAGGATTCGGGAGCTCCTATAAAAGGGGAGTCTTCTTCCCCATTGAGCCTTATCTCTTGAGCTCGTTTTTGCCCCCATTGTTGACCTTCTTTGAGCTTTCTAACTCTCAATCCCTCCATGGATTCTTGCTAGTTTTTGAGGGAAAAGAGAGAGGAGATCTAGATCCACATTTCCACCAATCACTTTCTCCTTGGATCTAGATCTTGGAGTTCTTGGTGCTCTCCTTCTTGTTCTTCCTCTCATTTTCCTCCCTAGCATTAGTTGCTTCGGTGGGATTTGAGAGAAAAGGATCTGGGCACTCGTGTGCCCTTGCCATTGCATTTGGTGCATCGGTTTGAGTTCTCCACGATGATACGTGGAAGTTACAAGTTGAGAAGCTTATTACTCTTGGGTGTTTGGTACCCTTGAGCTTGTTCCTCTTGGGTGCTTGGGCGCCCTAGACGGTTGGTGGTGTTCGGAGCTCAATCATTGTGGGTGAGGAGATTACGGTGGCCCTAGTGGCTTCTTGGGGAGCATTGTGCCTCCACACCGCTCCAAACCGAGATTAGCATCCGCAAGGGTGTGAACTTCGGGATACATCGTCGTCTCCGCATGCCTCGGTTATCTCTTTCCCGAGCCCTTTACTTATGCACTTTACTTTGTGATAGCCATATTGTTCTTGGTCATATATCTTGCTATCTCATAGTTGCTTTTCTTGCTTAGCATAAGTTGTTGGTGCACATAGGTGAGCCTAGATGTTTTAGGTTTTGTGCTTGACAAATTAACTGCTAGGTTTATTCCGCATTTGTTCAAGCCTAAACCATAATTATTTTAAAACGCCTATTCCCCCCCCCCCCTCTAGGCGACATCCACGATCTTTCATACTTTAATTTAAATTTCACTTTGACCACATTTTCAATAAATGGCGTTTTTATTAACTCAGTATGTAGCATCAAGTGGATACGAAGCATAATGAGTGACACCCGGTCTCTGCATACTTAAGATACACACATCCGGAGGTGGACCGATCCGGAGATTATGTTGCCACCCATGTTGGGTAAAAATCTCCTTGGCCACCCGCTCCAATCGCATACACACCGCCTTGAACAACGATTGATACTCCATTCACTGTATCATAGACCACTGCTACTTGTGAACCGCGTCAGTAAATTCCCCGAAGAGGAGGGGATGATGCAGCACAGCAGCGATAAGTATTTTCCTCAGTTATGAAACCAAGGTTATCAATCCAGTAAGAGAATCAAGCAAGCTATGTAGACAACACCTGCACACAAACAACAAATCCTCGTAACCCAATGCGTAGAGGGGTTGTCAATCCCTCTTGGGTATCGTAATATGATAAATAGATAGATTGATAGATGCAAATAAAACGCAGCGAGATATTTTTGGGTTTTTGATAATATAGATCTGAAACAAAAGAGGCAAACAAATTGGAAATGCAAATAGCAATATAGATCTGAAAGTATATGATGAGGAATAGATCCGGGGGGCATAGGTTTCACTAGTGGCTTCTCTCGGTAAAATAGTATACGATGGGTAAACAAATTACTGTTGGGCAATTGATAGAAGAGCAAATAAATATGATGATATCCAACACAGTGATCATGTATATAGGCATCACATCCAAGATTAGTAGACCGACTCCTGCCTGCATCTACTACTATTACTCCACACATCGACCGCTATCCAGCATGCATCTAGTGTATTAAGTTCATCGAAAACGGAGTAATGCCTTAAAAACAATGACATGATGTAGACAAGATCTATTCATGTAGGAATAGACCCCCATCATTTTATCCTTAATAGCAATGATACATGCGTCTCATGTCTCTTTCTGTCACTCAGATTGAGCACCGCAAGATCAAACCCATTACAAAGCACATCTTCCCATTGCAAGATAAATCAATCAAGTTGGCCAAACAAAACTGAAATATCGAAGAAGAAATTCGAGGCTATAATAATCATGTATGGATATAAATAGATCTGATCATAAACTCATAATTCATCGGATCCCAACAAACACACGGCAAAAAGAATTACATCGAATAGATCTCGAGAGAGAACAATGTATTGAAGATCAAAATAGAGAAGAAGTCATCTAGCTACTGCCTACGGATCTGTAGGTCTGTGGTGAACTACTCACGTGTCATCGGAGGAGAACCAATGAGGATGATGAACCCCTTCGTGATCGTGTTCCCCTCCGGTGGAGTGCCGGAAAAGGGCTCTAGATTGGATCTCGTGGTTCTGGAACTTGCGGTGACTGGAACAATTTTTCGTCGACTCCCCTAGGGTTTCTGGAATATTGTGGTATTTATAGAGCCAGAGGTCGGTGGAAAAGAGTCACGTGGGCCGCACTACCCACCATGGTGTGCCAGGGGCCTGAGGCGCGCCCTAGTGTATAGTGGGCCCCACGGGCCTCCCCTCTTGCGCTTCCTTGACTCCCTGGATGTTTTCTGGGCCAAAATAAATCTCCAAAAGGTTCTGTGGCATTTGGACTTCGTTTGATATTGATTTTCTACGAAGTAAAAAAACAAGCAAAAAACAGCAACTGGCACTGGGCGTTATGTCAATAGGTTGGTCCCAAAGAATGATATAAAGGTGCTAGAAAATGATTGTAAAACATCCAAGAATGATAATATAACAGCAGGGAACAATCAAAAATTATAGATACGTTAGAGATGTATCAGCATCCCCAAGCTAAATTCATGCCTGTCCTCGAGTAGGTAAATGATAAAAACAGAATTTTTGATGTGGAATGTTGCCTAACATGTTCATCATATATTATTTTCTTTGTAGCATGGACATATGGACTTTTAGATGATTCAAAGCAATAGTCTATAATTTGACATGAAGACTTTAATACTCAATCATATCAACAAGCAACCATGTCTTTCAAAATATCAACGCTAAAGAAAGTTATCCCTAGCCCATTATGCTCAATCATTGATCCATTCATGAAACACATCCAAATATTAGCCCATGAGACAAGAGAACAATTATTGATGCATTCGTCCTCAATGGACACCACTGCCCTACCTGGGTCATGGACATCATGATCGTTCTTTTGTCTCATGGGATAATATGTGCAGTTCAAGACCCGTATGATTCACCTACCGTTGGAGTCACACCGCTAACAGAAATTAATATGTTGTCTTATAAATCATAAGGCATTATACCGATTCAGATCTCATCGCCTGGTTATTCTGTATCAGCAATTCCTGGGACGCAAAGAATCTCAAGGGCAAATGTTTGAATCTCACTTTAACCTACAACATGATAGCAACAAGGAAGTCAATTGTCCGCGTGGTGTTTTACCATGACCTAGCGACAACATGACTATCCAGTAGTCACGGGACCTTTTGGGCATGGAGAACAAGATGGTTGAATATGACTCAACTAACAATTTTGCAGACTTCGTCTAGTCTCTCAATCTCTTGAGTGGTCAATATAATTTTATGTCAATTCCTGATGTTGTAATTGAAGGAAATATGCCCTAGAGGCAATAATAAAGTTGTTATTTATATTTCCTTATATCATGATAAATGTTTATTATTCATGCTAGAATTGTATTAACCGGTGATAATCCCCAAGTGCAGGGAATCATCGTAGCAATTCCCAAAGGTGGAAGTGATAAGTATGGAGTGTCGAACCCACAAGGAGATAAAGGTAAGATCAATATTCTCTCAAGCCCTATTTGCCACTAATACGACTCTACGTATACCGAACGTTTGCTTCCAACTAGCAACGAGAAATAAAACTAGGTTGTGGGTATGAAGAGGATAACTTTGTATGATATCGGAGAGCTAAAATATAAAAGTAGGTGCTGTTATCATGAAGTTAGAATATATTACTAAATATTATAAATAGCGAGTGTGTAATAATGGTGGACCGGTGTGCGGAATTGTCGTAGGCAATCGTTAACAAGACCGGTAATCACTACTCCAGTTTCATATGAGGGAGAGGCATAAGCTAACATACTTTCTCTACTTGGATCATATGCTGTTGGGGATATTACTACTGGACGTAAACCGGCCAGGAGTAGCCGGATTAGCTTTATGAAGATTAGAAGCCCATGAAGACAGAAGAATGATGGCGCTTTATGAAGGCCCAAGGCCCAGAGGCGAGTTAAGGCCTGTAGATGTAAACCAACCTAATTATGTAACTTGCGTTGTAAGACAGGAAGTGTAGAGACCGAACCGGACATGTTTATGATCCGGCTTCGGGACTTTGTAATCCGGCGGGCGTCAACCTGCGTATATAAAGGGACGACCCGGTAGCGGTTGAGCGACAGACAACAACTCGAGAGCTAGGCAAAGCGGATTCGCTCCCTATCCTTTGAAACCCTAGCAATACCAATCACAACTAGACGTAGGATTTTACCTTCACCGAAGGGGCCGAACTAGTATAAACTCCCCGTGTCCCCTTGTCTGGTTTAACCCCTTTAAGCTAACCCGTTGCGATGGCTCCACGACTAAGTCCTTTCACAAGGACATCTGCCATGACAAACCCACGATAGTTGGTGCCCACCGTGGGGCTATCGCATGATGGTTTCAAGTTCTTGAAGGGCAGCTTTGATGGACTCAAGGGATACACTATGGGCCGGATGACAAAGAGACGTCGCAGAAAGCTCTACATCGACAACACAAGATGGGTTCCCGAGGCCGATTCAATTGAATACGGGTACCGGGTCCCCTTTGGTGGGATTCACGTCTTCATCGGCAAGATTGGCGAACCGGCCCCTGAGCCGGACATCTGTACCGACATCATCGAGACGGCTCAGCGTGCAAGCCCTTCGCCGGTTCAGCCCATGGCGAAGCATGCTTTCGTAGGCATCATTCGTGGAGCAGAATACGAGGACGGACCGGCGTCCGATGGAGAAACCGTTGTCTATTCCAACGACGAGTCTTCCGGAGAGACCAAATCACTTTATCAGCTGCAGGATGGCCCGATTGGTGCAGGATCCGAGGGCAACAGTATTTCGGATTCCCCTGATCTGCCAAACCGGGCCACTATCTTCATGGCCGGTACACAGTCGGTGCCTCATTCGTCAGCTGCCGCAGCAATACTCTCCGGTTCAACAACGGCCACGCCGGCAGGGGGAGGAAGCTCTGCGCCGCCTCCGGCTCAAGTCCTGTCTGACTTGTTTGACGCTTTGGCAACATTGATGGACGCAGAGGTGGATGCAGCAGCCCGGGATCAGCACAACACGGAGATTGCAAAGGTAAAGGATCAGATAGCTCAGGCTAAAGCGGACCTAGCGGCAGAGAACGCTAGGATGGCTACAGAACAGGCTGAGTTGGAAGCTCAGGCCTATCGGATTAGGCTCGATCATAACGCTTCTGAGGAAGTCATGAGAAGAAGGTACCGATCGCACCTCCCGTCGGGTTATGAGCCACGAAATCTCTTCAATACGCCAGGAGCAGGAACTAGTAACCAGCCAATATTAAACCGGATGGAGGCGCCACGAACAGGAGCGCCGGTTCAGCCGTGCACGATGGACCCGCCTTGTCAGAAAAACATTGTGTCACAGTATGTTCCAACACCCCCTTGGGCATTACTCCAACCCGATGGACAACATTGTGGCTGCCACTTCACCCGTCGGCGCCACTCCAACCAGCAGAACATCCACCACACTCGCCACACGCCCGCAGAGATCTCCTTCAAACAGCTCTAAACCAGCAGCAGGCATATTCACACAGCCGCGAGAGGAGAGGATTCACCCCCATCCAAGCAAGAGCTACAGCAGGCACGTTGAGGATGAACCGGCCGTATCAAGCAGCGCACGTCACCGTAATCCGCCGCGCGGGCACAACCCGGCAGGGGGAGGTGCTAATGCGTAGGATGTGGTAGACCATGGTCGCGCGCGTCGAGAGGTCGAGTTAGCAGCTCTGCACGGAGCCCGTCAACCTACTCCGGTTCACCCTACCACTTCAGTAGAGCCAGGTGTGGTGTTCAGTTCCTTCGGGGTGCCGTGTCTTACCCCCGCCTTGAGTAATGTGAGACTGCCCAAGGATTTCAAAGGACCTCGTAAGGTACCCAATTATACCACCGATCTACAGCTAGAAGCATGGGTTGAAAGCTATGAGATGGAAATGGAGATGCTAGATGTGGATGAAGCGGTATGTGCTAAATACTTCACCATGATGTTGGAAGGAACAACTCATACTTGGTTGAAGAGCTTACCAACTAACTCTGTCGGATCATGGGCCGAATTGAAGCACCGGTTTATCCAGAACTTCAAAGATACTTGTAAGCATCCCATGTCAATTGTGGATCTGGAAGCTTGTGTCCAAGAGGAGGGGGATTCCACAACCCATTAGGTCAAGCGGGTCTCAGCGATTTTGCATTCATCGGATCGTATCAATGCAGATACCGCAGTGCTAACGTTGGAGGGCAATTGCCGTTTTCTGCCGCTCAAACAGAAGTTAGGAAGGCTCAAATGTCACTGCAATGATATGTCAACGCTTATGGCCGCTTTGGTTAAGTACGCCGATTCAGATAATACCAAAGACCCTGACTCAGAGGAGGACAAACTTGGGAAAGGAAAAAGAACGACAACACAAAGGGTCAGCAACATAATCCGGCAGGCCATGGGAACAGTGGTAAGCGCAAAGTCGACAACAGCTTGGACTTTGTCGCTAACACCAATGCTCAGGAGAATGGCCAGCACCGTAAGGGCAAGCAGCCCCAGAGGGGCAGAGGTTCATGCCCCAATTTGGAGCGCCTGTTAAATCAACCCTGTCTAAAGCATGGATCAAAGGAGAAGCCAACGTCGCATCTTTGGAAGGATTGTTATATCATGCGAGATTTCAAGAACTCCAATATGTTCCAGTGCGATAATGGCCCGCCTGGCGGTTCAAGAGGTGGTTTCCACGGGCCGGGTTATGGAGGTGGCAGTTCCGGTTCAGGATTTCAGGGTAATCAAATCGGACACATCAATCAAGGGCACCAAGGCAACCAGGGAGGTTACAACCATCAGGGGAACCAGCAACAGCAGCAACAGTCGGGTTATCAGAGCAATCCTAAGCAGCTAAATAGTGGGAAATATCATGTCTTCACCACTAGCTTGTGTAAGCGTGATCATAAGCTTCACAAGAGGGAAGTTAACTCTGTTGAACCGGCGGTACCTCAGTATTTGCGCTGGTCTGAGCAACCCATTTTGTGGAGTAGAGAGGATCATCCACCCCAGGTCACTTGGCCCTAGTGGTGGCCCCTCAAGTTGGGGGATATAAGTTCACAAAGGTACTCATGGATGGGGGAAGCAGTATCAACATTCTATATTATGATACCTTCCGTCGTATGGGGTTGACAGATAAGAGTCTTAAACAGTCAAACACTGTTTTTCGCGGTGTGGTGCCTAGCAAGTATGCATATCCAGTAGGCAAGATAGCCTTAGAGGTGGCTTTTGGAGATGACTATGATTCAAGGTTAGAAACATTAACTTTTGAGGTGGTGAAAATCAAAAGTATGTATCATGCTTTGTTTGGGCGACCAGCTTCTGCTAAGTTCATGGCGAGTCCATGTTATGTTTATCTACAGCTTAAAATGCCCGGTCATAAGGGGACCATCACAGTACACGGGAGCAGGAAGATCGCTTTGGAATCTGAGGAAGGTGATGTGGCTTATGCTGAGTCGGTTTGTGCCACAGAAGAATTGAAGTTTTATAAGGACCAAGTTGATCCGGCAGATATGACTTCTTTGAAAAAACCAACTACGGAACACGATCCGGCGTTGAAATTTAAATCGGCCACAGATACTAAGATGGTTGATTTTGTTCCTGACGATTCATCCAAGCAGTTCAGCATCAACGCTAATCTGGATCCCAAATAGGAAAGTACGCTCATCGAGTTCATCTGTGAGAACCGGGACATCTTTGCATGGAGACCTTCTGACATGCGAGGTGTATCGAGGGAACTCGCTGAGCACACACTTAACATTGATCCTAAGTTTAAACCGGTCCGGCAGTTTCTCCGCTGCTTCAATGAAGAAAGGCGTAAAGCTATTGGTGAAGAGGTAGCTCGGTTGTTGGCCGCAGGGTTTATCATGGAAGTCTTCAACCCAGAGTGGTTAGCTAATCCGGTGCTGGTTCTTAAGAAAAATGGCACTTGGCGTATGTGTGTAGATTACACAGACTTGAACAAAGCTTGTCCTACAGACCCCTTTGCCCTCCCTCGCATTGACCAGATCATTGATGCTACGGCGGGTTGTGACCGTTTGTGTTTTATGGATGCTTACTTCGGTTATCATCAGATCAAAATGGCAATTAAGGACCAGGAGAAGACAGCTTTCATCACTCCCTTTGGATCCTTCTGTTATGTCTCCATGCCCTTCGGGCTTAAGAGTGCCCAGGCGACTTATCAACACTGTGTTCAGAATTGTCTTCATAAGCAAATTGGGAGCAATGTTCATGCATATGTGGATGATATTGTGATAAAATCCAGAAAGGAGGAAACATTGATAGATGACTTGAGAGAAACCTTTGACAACCTCCGGGTTTACAAGATGATGCTCAATCTGGAAAAGTGTGTCTTTGGTGTTCCAGCAGGCAAACTCTTGGGTTTTCTGGTGTCAAATAGAGGCATTGAGGCTAATCCGGAAAAAATTTCAGCAATTACATCTTTGGCTAAACCGGCGTGTATCAATGACGTTCAACGCCTGGCCGGCCGGATTGCAGCTTTGAGCCAGTTCATTAGTCGACTTGGGGAGAAGGCTATCCTTTTATATCAGATGCTCAAGAAAACAGATAATTTTGTCTAGAGCGAGCACTACTAGGAAAAGGGCTATAGATGGAATTGACACTAATGGTGCACCAGACATGTGGTGCGCCATTACTATATACTAATGGCACACCATGTGTTGGTGCACCATTAGTGTCCAAATACTAATGGCACACCACATCCACGGTGCGCCATTAGTAAACAATTTTTTTTAAATTTTTTCAAAACTACTAACATTAGTAACTTGGCCACCACTTCCACCGAATGCACCCCCCCGCCCCCCGTGGACCGCCTTTTTAGTTTAAAAAAAATAAAAAAAATGATGGAAATGTCAAAAAATAAAAGAAAATAAGTTTCCCATGTGATATGTGGTCTAGTTGTTGTGAAAATTTACAAATGTGAATTTCGACTTTATTTGCGAAATCTCTCGAGAATTTGTAAAATGGGCATAACTTTTGTGTATGAACTCGGATGAAAAAGTTTTTATATGAAAAATCATCTACTCGAAAAGTTACATCCGAGTTTAACTGGGGGTACCCCGTTAAACATTTTCAAAATCCTCAAAAACCTAACAGAAAAAAAGATACAGGGCTTTTAAGATCTGGAGAGGTAAAAAAATTCAAAAAAATTCAAACTTACTAATGGCGCACCTACCCATGGTGTGCCATTACTATCTTCCCGCCTTCAAAATTCAAAATAAGTCAAAAAAATAAAAAAAAGTTACTAATGGCGCACCTGCCCATGGCGCGCCATTAGTATCTTCCCGCCTTCAAAATTCAAAATAAATCAAAAAAATAAAAATAAAAAGTTAGTAATGGCGCACCTGCCCGCGGTGCTCCATTACTATGCCGTATATATGGCTGGGCGTGGTCCTCTCCTCCTTACCTCTTCATTCTTCTCCTCCACTCCACCTCTCCTCCACTCCATCTCCTCCTCTCCTCCACACCATCTTCCCTTCTCTCCTCCATCATACTACCCTCCTCCTCTCCGGCGACCTCCTCCTCCCTCCTCTCCTTCCCTCCCCTCCCCTCACGGTTTCTCCTCCCTCCTCTCCGGTGAGCTCCTCCTCCCTCCCCTCCTCCCTCCTCTCCAGTGAGCTCCTCCTCCCTCCTCTCCTCCCATCCCATCATGGTTTCTCCTTCCTCCTCTCCGATGCTCCGGTGAACTCCTCTCCGGCGACCTCCTCCTCCTCCTCTGCGGTGAACTCCTCCTCCTCCTCTCCGGCGATGTAGGCGAG
>NW_024118973.1:0-13302 GCF_003073215.2 Triticum urartu
AAGGTACTTCTGAGTCAACAGTCAAAAGGGCAACAAGTTGGCAAGTTCCTTTTCCAAAAAAAAAACCAAGTTGGTTGAGACATGCGTTTGCATTGCCATATGATGCTCTTTATATATCTCTACTAAGTGCTTTTGAATATACAGTACTGATTTATTGATTCACTATTGATCTTGGCAGGTTAGGGACTCAGAAGTCAGTACTGGCAGATTGAAAGTTGTTTTCATGCCACGTGTTTCTCGATTATATTAGTCAAAGAATTGTTTTTTAAGCCCAAGCCGCCGGAAATGGCTAAGTCAAACTCGAACGCGAAAGGGATGAATCCAATACAAACTTTTTTGAAAAGGTATGGCGAACAATTCTCAGGCAGAACCTATCTTTAGGATTTACCATTTAAATATCAGTAGAGTAGACTGCAATCTTTTTGCCTGGGTGTTTACCAGTAACACTACAGACAAAATGGCACCGTCTTTATTCTGCACCTCACAAGAACTTTCCAACATTTGTAGGAGCACTGTGCGCAAATGTGCTACTCACAGACGGTTGCATGGTGCTAACCATATTAAGTTCCAGTTGTAAATAATTTGATTGTGGCGAACTTTACCAAACTAGCTTAATTTACTATGATGCAAAACCACTTGTTTATATGAGTGGTCACTTTCTGTTTCAGTTGTGGTGGTTGGTTTGGCTGCCAAGCTTCACTGATCTTGGCAAGTTTGAATTGCCGTCTTGTAGTGATACTTTATAGAATAGATACACGTCTTTTGCACATTCTAGAAACAAAGATACCGACTTCTAATTTTAATTTTATGTGATGTTGATACTTGATACGAGCACAGTTTGTCGCACATGCCTTATTGGATTATATCGAGGAAGGTGCCGTGATGGTACACAAGCTGATCGCTCCATTGAGGAAGGTGCCATGATGGTACACAAGTTGATCGCTCCATCTAGCCACTTGGACTATAGTAGTAAGTTTCTGGCTTCAACTGCTCAATGGATGACGCTCATGCCACCCTCCATGGGATGATGCACATTATATATGCACACATTTGGTGCCTAGCATTCTTGACTTGTGCCTCATCAAGCCAACTGCTCCTGATTCCTGAAGCGGTAAAAAGAGCGAGCTTTGAGATTGGCAGCAATGGCGACGAAACCACTAGTTGGCTCTCCGCTCTCGGCCTCTCCTGCTGCTCAAAGCACCCCTGACCCTGGCCTTCCAACCGGTGTTGCTGCTCAAGGCACCCCCACCCCTGGCCCTTCCAGTGGTGGTGGTGGTACCGGTGCTGCTGCTCCAGTCCCCGACGGTGGCCCTAAAAGTGGCAGCGGTGAGTGCATATGTTTTTGCTTTCTTACTCAATTTTTCAACATTTGGTCTTTGTCATCCACAGCTGATTTTTTTACACCGAATTAACGGCACTATATTGAACAGCTATACTGTTACTAATTGTTGGTGGAGCTGTTTGAATGTCACGTCCTCATGGACACCTTAGGCAAACCAACTAAAAAGAGCTTTTATTCGCTAGTCAAGCTGGCTTGCCTGTTGGGTTACAGTTTGAGAGGAAACGCTAACAAGTACAGGATGCAACCAGTTAATTAAAGTTAATGCTATTCTTATGCGATCATCTTAGTTAAGTGAAGCTTTTATCATACGATTAGTAGTGAAGTTAACAGTTGTTTATTGGATGCTTGTGACTGCAGGGAATCCAATTGGGTCACCTCCTGTGTTTCACGGATAAGTTCTTGTTTTGCTTCAGATCTCCGACCTTGTCTTGTGCAAGTTTCAAACTGTAATATGTTTGTTCCCAGTTCGGTCAAGGGTTCGACCGCCCTCTTGTTCGTTAAGCATGGAGTTTGAATGTTTGATAACCACAACCTTGGTTCTTATAACTGATGTTGTTTTAAGTATGGATATATGGCTTGAATACGCACATCTGATCAATAGTATCTATGGGTCTAAAGCAGTGTAATTCAGATGCCATCGATCTGTGACATTATTCAAGTTGTATGTCGAGGTTAAACATGAGATGCGTGTGGCAAGGTCAAACACAGATATATGTTGAGGTGAAATGAAGACCTATGTGTTGCAGTGTGGAGTGCATATTCTTTCTTTTCCCTTTTCTCTCGGCTTGGGAGCTATTTACATGAAGACGGGAGATGGAGTGGAGTATTACAACTTTGTGCCGCATCGCGTGGGTTCTGTGAAATTGGCAAACCATACAATTTTTCTTGAACTGGAACACCTTGCATTCCAAAATCACCTGGGATCGACCAAATCGGCGATCACGACATCGGTTACATCACTCGGGAGGTTAACCAACCACACATGTTGGACACCGTAAACACCACGCCTACCAGGAGCTGCTAGCACATGTGCTGGCATGTTACAGACTATAGGACAGTAGGTTACATTCCAATCAATGAAAGCAAGCTGCAAGAGGAATTTGATTTCCCGAAACATAGCACCCACAGATGAACGGTCCAACATCTTGGTCATGATTGCTTGCTGGAGCCCCAGGCAGTCCATCTCGAACGTGACCCGGCCCATTCGGCATGGAGGGCCTCACTCATATTGTCCAGCCTGCCCGCTGCTGCAAAGAGGACGTCGCCAGTATGGTCACGTGCAACACATCCCCATCCCGCTGCCTGGGTCGCAGGATCAAAAGCTCCGTCGATGTTTATTTTGACAGTGTCAACAGTAGGCTTTGTCCACCTCTGCTCCTTCTCTGTACTCGCAGTTTCCGGCTTTGCGTAGAATTGCTCCCACTCCGTGATGTGTTTGGTCGGCATGAACTGCTGTGTCGTTGCTCTAGCTTGCTCGTTGTTACCCTTGTCCTTTCGTTAAGCATGGAGTTTGAATGTTTGATAACCACAACCTTGGTTCTTATAACTGATGTTGTTTTAAGTATGGATATATGGCTTGAATACGCACATCTGATCAATAGTATCTATGGGTCTAAAGCAGTGTAATTCAGATGCCATCGATCTGTGACATTATTCAAGTTGTATGTCGAGGTTAAACATGAGATGCGTGTGGCAAGGTCAAACACAGATATATGTTGAGGTGAAATGAAGACCTATGTGTTGCAGTGTGGAGTGCATATTCTTTCTTTTCCCTTTTCTCTCGGCTTGGGAGCTATTTACATGAAGACGGGAGATGGAGTGGAGTATTACAACTTTGTGCCGCATCGCGTGGGTTCTGTGAAATTGGCAAACCATACAATTTTTCTTGAACTGGAACACCTTGCATTCCAAAATCACCTGGGATCGACCAAATCGGCGATCACGACATCGGTTACATCACTCGGGAGGTTAACCAACCACACATGTTGGACACCGTAAACACCACGCCTACCAGGAGCTGCTAGCACATGTGCTGGCATGTTACAGACTATAGGACAGTAGGTTACATTCCAATCAATGAAAGCAAGCTGCAAGAGGAATTTGATTTCCCGAAACATAGCACCCACAGATGAACGGTCCAACATCTTGGTCATGATTGCTTGCTGGAGCCCCAGGCAGTCCATCTCGAACGTGACCCGGCCCATTCGGCATGGAGGGCCTCACTCATATTGTCCAGCCTGCCCGCTGCTGCAAAGAGGACGTCGCCAGTATGGTCACGTGCAACACATCCCCATCCCGCTGCCTGGGTCGCAGGATCAAAAGCTCCGTCGATGTTTATTTTGACAGTGTCAACAGTAGGCTTTGTCCACCTCTGCTCCTTCTCTGTACTCGCAGTTTCCGGCTTTGCGTAGAATTGCTCCCACTCCGTGATGTGTTTGGTCGGCATGAACTGCTGTGTCGTTGCTCTAGCTTGCTCGTTGTTACCCTTGTCCTTTCGTTAAGCATGGAGTTTGAATGTTTGATAACCACAACCTTGGTTCTTATAACTGATGTTGTTTTAAGTATGGATATATGGCTTGAATACGCACATCTGATCAATAGTATCTATGGGTCTAAAGCAGTGTAATTCAGATGCCATCGATCTGTGACATTATTCAAGTTGTATGTCGAGGTTAAACATGAGATGCGTGTGGCAAGGTCAAACACAGATATATGTTGAGGTGAAATGAAGACCTATGTGTTGCAGTGTGGAGTGCATATTCTTTCTTTTCCCTTTTCTCTCGGCTTGGGAGCTATTTACATGAAGACGGGAGATGGAGTGGAGTATTACAACTTTGTGCCGCATCGCGTGGGTTCTGTGAAATTGGCAAACCATACAATTTTTCTTGAACTGGAACACCTTGCATTCCAAAATCACCTGGGATCGACCAAATCGGCGATCACGACATCGGTTACATCACTCGGGAGGTTAACCAACCACACATGTTGGACACCGTAAACACCACGCCTACCAGGAGCTGCTAGCACATGTGCTGGCATGTTACAGACTATAGGACAGTAGGTTACATTCCAATCAATGAAAGCAAGCTGCAAGAGGAATTTGATTTCCCGAAACATAGCACCCACAGATGAACGGTCCAACATCTTGGTCATGATTGCTTGCTGGAGCCCCAGGCAGTCCATCTCGAACGTGACCCGGCCCATTCGGCATGGAGGGCCTCACTCATATTGTCCAGCCTGCCCGCTGCTGCAAAGAGGACGTCGCCAGTATGGTCACGTGCAACACATCCCCATCCCGCTGCCTGGGTCGCAGGATCAAAAGCTCCGTCGATGTTTATTTTGACAGTGTCAACAGTAGGCTTTGTCCACCTCTGCTCCTTCTCTGTACTCGCAGTTTCCGGCTTTGCGTAGAATTGCTCCCACTCCGTGATGTGTTTGGTCGGCATGAACTGCTGTGTCGTTGCTCTAGCTTGCTCGTTGTTACCCTTGTCCTTTCGTTAAGCATGGAGTTTGAATGTTTGATAACCACAACCTTGGTTCTTATAACTGATGTTGTTTTAAGTATGGATATATGGCTTGAATACGCACATCTGATCAATAGTATCTATGGGTCTAAAGCAGTGTAATTCAGATGCCATCGATCTGTGACATTATTCAAGTTGTATGTCGAGGTTAAACATGAGATGCGTGTGGCAAGGTCAAACACAGATATATGTTGAGGTGAAATGAAGACCTATGTGTTGCAGTGTGGAGTGCATATTCTTTCTTTTCCCTTTTCTCTCGGCTTGGGAGCTATTTACATGAAGACGGGAGATGGAGTGGAGTATTACAACTTTGTGCCGCATCGCGTGGGTTCTGTGAAATTGGCAAACCATACAATTTTTCTTGAACTGGAACACCTTGCATTCCAAAATCACCTGGGATCGACCAAATCGGCGATCACGACATCGGTTACATCACTCGGGAGGTTAACCAACCACACATGTTGGACACCGTAAACACCACGCCTACCAGGAGCTGCTAGCACATGTGCTGGCATGTTACAGACTATAGGACAGTAGGTTACATTCCAATCAATGAAAGCAAGCTGCAAGAGGAATTTGATTTCCCGAAACATAGCACCCACAGATGAACGGTCCAACATCTTGGTCATGATTGCTTGCTGGAGCCCCAGGCAGTCCATCTCGAACGTGACCCGGCCCATTCGGCATGGAGGGCCTCACTCATATTGTCCAGCCTGCCCGCTGCTGCAAAGAGGACGTCGCCAGTATGGTCACGTGCAACACATCCCCATCCCGCTGCCTGGGTCGCAGGATCAAAAGCTCCGTCGATGTTTATTTTGACAGTGTCAACAGTAGGCTTTGTCCACCTCTGCTCCTTCTCTGTACTCGCAGTTTCCGGCTTTGCGTAGAATTGCTCCCACTCCGTGATGTGTTTGGTCGGCATGAACTGCTGTGTCGTTGCTCTAGCTTGCTCGTTGTTACCCTTGTCCTTTCGTTAAGCATGGAGTTTGAATGTTTGATAACCACAACCTTGGTTCTTATAACTGATGTTGTTTTAAGTATGGATATATGGCTTGAATACGCACATCTGATCAATAGTATCTATGGGTCTAAAGCAGTGTAATTCAGATGCCATCGATCTGTGACATTATTCAAGTTGTATGTCGAGGTTAAACATGAGATGCGTGTGGCAAGGTCAAACACAGATATATGTTGAGGTGAAATGAAGACCTATGTGTTGCAGTGTGGAGTGCATATTCTTTCTTTTCCCTTTTCTCTCGGCTTGGGAGCTATTTACATGAAGACGGGAGATGGAGTGGAGTATTACAACTTTGTGCCGCATCGCGTGGGTTCTGTGAAATTGGCAAACCATACAATTTTTCTTGAACTGGAACACCTTGCATTCCAAAATCACCTGGGATCGACCAAATCGGCGATCACGACATCGGTTACATCACTCGGGAGGTTAACCAACCACACATGTTGGACACCGTAAACACCACGCCTACCAGGAGCTGCTAGCACATGTGCTGGCATGTTACAGACTATAGGACAGTAGGTTACATTCCAATCAATGAAAGCAAGCTGCAAGAGGAATTTGATTTCCCGAAACATAGCACCCACAGATGAACGGTCCAACATCTTGGTCATGATTGCTTGCTGGAGCCCCAGGCAGTCCATCTCGAACGTGACCCGGCCCATTCGGCATGGAGGGCCTCACTCATATTGTCCAGCCTGCCCGCTGCTGCAAAGAGGACGTCGCCAGTATGGTCACGTGCAACACATCCCCATCCCGCTGCCTGGGTCGCAGGATCAAAAGCTCCGTCGATGTTTATTTTGACAGTGTCAACAGTAGGCTTTGTCCACCTCTGCTCCTTCTCTGTACTCGCAGTTTCCGGCTTTGCGTAGAATTGCTCCCACTCCGTGATGTGTTTGGTCGGCATGAACTGCTGTGTCGTTGCTCTAGCTTGCTCGTTGTTACCCTTGTCCTTTCGTTAAGCATGGAGTTTGAATGTTTGATAACCACAACCTTGGTTCTTATAACTGATGTTGTTTTAAGTATGGATATATGGCTTGAATACGCACATCTGATCAATAGTATCTATGGGTCTAAAGCAGTGTAATTCAGATGCCATCGATCTGTGACATTATTCAAGTTGTATGTCGAGGTTAAACATGAGATGCGTGTGGCAAGGTCAAACACAGATATATGTTGAGGTGAAATGAAGACCTATGTGTTGCAGTGTGGAGTGCATATTCTTTCTTTTCCCTTTTCTCTCGGCTTGGGAGCTATTTACATGAAGACGGGAGATGGAGTGGAGTATTACAACTTTGTGCCGCATCGCGTGGGTTCTGTGAAATTGGCAAACCATACAATTTTTCTTGAACTGGAACACCTTGCATTCCAAAATCACCTGGGATCGACCAAATCGGCGATCACGACATCGGTTACATCACTCGGGAGGTTAACCAACCACACATGTTGGACACCGTAAACACCACGCCTACCAGGAGCTGCTAGCACATGTGCTGGCATGTTACAGACTATAGGACAGTAGGTTACATTCCAATCAATGAAAGCAAGCTGCAAGAGGAATTTGATTTCCCGAAACATAGCACCCACAGATGAACGGTCCAACATCTTGGTCATGATTGCTTGCTGGAGCCCCAGGCAGTCCATCTCGAACGTGACCCGGCCCATTCGGCATGGAGGGCCTCACTCATATTGTCCAGCCTGCCCGCTGCTGCAAAGAGGACGTCGCCAGTATGGTCACGTGCAACACATCCCCATCCCGCTGCCTGGGTCGCAGGATCAAAAGCTCCGTCGATGTTTATTTTGACAGTGTCAACAGTAGGCTTTGTCCACCTCTGCTCCTTCTCTGTACTCGCAGTTTCCGGCTTTGCGTAGAATTGCTCCCACTCCGTGATGTGTTTGGTCGGCATGAACTGCTGTGTCGTTGCTCTAGCTTGCTCGTTGTTACCCTTGTCCTTTCGTTAAGCATGGAGTTTGAATGTTTGATAACCACAACCTTGGTTCTTATAACTGATGTTGTTTTAAGTATGGATATATGGCTTGAATACGCACATCTGATCAATAGTATCTATGGGTCTAAAGCAGTGTAATTCAGATGCCATCGATCTGTGACATTATTCAAGTTGTATGTCGAGGTTAAACATGAGATGCGTGTGGCAAGGTCAAACACAGATATATGTTGAGGTGAAATGAAGACCTATGTGTTGCAGTGTGGAGTGCATATTCTTTCTTTTCCCTTTTCTCTCGGCTTGGGAGCTATTTACATGAAGACGGGAGATGGAGTGGAGTATTACAACTTTGTGCCGCATCGCGTGGGTTCTGTGAAATTGGCAAACCATACAATTTTTCTTGAACTGGAACACCTTGCATTCCAAAATCACCTGGGATCGACCAAATCGGCGATCACGACATCGGTTACATCACTCGGGAGGTTAACCAACCACACATGTTGGACACCGTAAACACCACGCCTACCAGGAGCTGCTAGCACATGTGCTGGCATGTTACAGACTATAGGACAGTAGGTTACATTCCAATCAATGAAAGCAAGCTGCAAGAGGAATTTGATTTCCCGAAACATAGCACCCACAGATGAACGGTCCAACATCTTGGTCATGATTGCTTGCTGGAGCCCCAGGCAGTCCATCTCGAACGTGACCCGGCCCATTCGGCATGGAGGGCCTCACTCATATTGTCCAGCCTGCCCGCTGCTGCAAAGAGGACGTCGCCAGTATGGTCACGTGCAACACATCCCCATCCCGCTGCCTGGGTCGCAGGATCAAAAGCTCCGTCGATGTTTATTTTGACAGATAGATATTGCCAGCAAGGTGGCTTTAGACTTATTGATGTTACTTTGTAAGGTCTTGGTGAATAATCAATAAAATGGTTGTATGCATCGCTGATACGCCCATTTTGCATCATGCTTTTATATTGATATTTATTGCATTATGGGATGTTATTACACATTATATCACAATACTTATGCATTTTCTCTCTTATTTTATAAGGTTTACATGAAGAGGGAGAATGCCGGCAGCTGGAATTCTGGACTGGAAAAGGAGCAAATATTAGAGATTTATTCCGCACAACTCCAAAAGTCCTGAAACTTCACGGAGCATGTTTTTGGAATATATAAAAAACATTGGGTGAAGAAAGTACCAGAGGGGGGCCACCAGCCATCCACAAGGGTGGAGGGCACGCCCTACCCCCTGGGCGTGCCCCCGACCTTGTGGGCCCCCTGGCAGGCCTTCAGTGCCCATCTTTGGCTATATGGTGTCTTTTACCCTGGAAAAAATCAAGAATAAACTTTCGGGACAAAGCGCCGCCGTCTCGAGGCGGAACCTGTGCAGAACCAATCTAGGGCTCCGGCGGAGCTGTTCTGTCGGGGAAACATCCCTCCGGGAGGGGGAAATCATCGCCATCGTCATCACCATCAATCCTCTCATCGAGAGGGGGTCAATCTCCATCAACATATTCACCAGCACTATCTCCTCTTAAACCCTAGTTCATCTCTTGTATTCGATCTTGGTCCCAAAACCTCAGATTGGTACATGTGGGTTGCTAGTAGTGTTGATTACTCCTTGTAGCTGATGCTAGTTGGTTTATTCGGTGGAAGATCATATGTTCAGATCCTTAATGATAATAAATACTCCTCTGATTATGATTATGAATATGCTTTGTGAGTAGTTAAGTTTGTTCCTGAGGACATGAGAGAAGTCTTGCTATAAGTAGTCATGTGAATTTGGTATTCATTCGATATTTTGATGAGATGTATGTTGTCTCTCCTCTAGTGGTGTTATGTGAACGCCGAATACATGAAACTTCACCACTATTTGGGCCTAGGGGAAGGCATTGGGAAGTAATAAGTAGATGATGGGTTGCTAGAGTGACAGAAGCTTAAACCCTAGTTTATGCGTTTCTTCGTAAGGGGCTGATTTGGATCCATATGTTTAATGCTATGGTTAGGTTTACCTTAATACTTCTTTCGTAGTTTCGGATGCTTGCGAGAGGGGTTAATCATAAGTGGGAGGATTGTCCAAGGAAGGGAAGCACCCAAGCACCAGTTCACCCACATATCAAATTATCAAAGCAACGAACTTGAATCATATGAGCATGATGAAAACTAGCTTGACAACAATTCCCATGTGTCCTCGGGAGCGCTTTGCTTTATATAAGAGTTCGTCCAGGCTTTTCCTTTTCTACAAAAGTATTGGGCCACCTTGCTGCACCTTAGTTACTTTATTTAATTCTTACCCGTTACAATTTACCTTATCACAAAACTATCTGTTACCGATAATTTCAGTGCTTGCAAAGAATACCTTTCTGAAAACCACTTGTCATTTCCTTCTGCTCCTCGTTGGGTTCGACACTCTTACTTATCGAAAGGACTACGATAGATCCCCTATACTTGTGGGTCATCAAGACTCTTTTCTGGTGCCGTTGTCGGGGAGTGAAGCGCCTTTGGTAAGGAAACATTTATGTAGTGTGCTGAAATTTATTTCACTTGTTACTATGGAAAATAATTTGAGGGGCTTGTTTGAGGTATCTTCACCTCAACTGGAAGAGCAGAGAGTTGCTCCTCAACCTACTGCACCTATTGAAAATATTTGTTATGAAATTCCTTCAGGTATGATAGAGAAACTGCTAGCTAATCCTTATGCAGGAGATGGAACATTACATCCTGATATGCACCTAATCTATGTGGATGAAGTTTGCAGAATATTTAAGCTTGCAGGTATGCCCGAGGATGTTGTCAATAAGAAGGTATTCCCTTTATCCTTTAAGGGAAAGTCATTGACATGGTATAGGCTATTGGATGATATTGGATCATGGAACTACAACTAATTGAAATTGGAATTTCATCAAAAGTTTTATCCTATGCATCTGGTTCATCGTGATCGGAATTATATATATAATTTTTGGCCTCGTGAAGGAGAAAGTATCGCTCAAGCTTGGGGGAGGCTTAAGTCAATGTTATATTCATGCCCCAATCATGAACTCTCAAGAGAAATTATTATTCCAAAAAAATATGCTCGGCTTTCTCATAATGATCGATCCATACTCGATACTTCTTGTACTGGTTCCTATATGAAGAAGGATATTGAATTCAAATGGGATTTATTGGAAAAGATTAAACGCAACTTTGAAGATTGGGATCTCGACGAAGGTAAGGAGTCAGGTATAAATCTTAAGTTCGATTGTGTTAAATCTTTTATGGATACCGATGCTTTTCGTGATTTTAGCACTAAATATGGACTTTACTCTGAGATAGTAGCTTCTTTCTGTGAATCATTTGCTACTCATGTCGATCTCCCTAAGAAGAAGTGGTTTAAATATCATCCTCCCATTGAGGTTAAAGTAGTTGAACATATTAAAGTTGAAGAAGAAACTATTACTTATAATGTTGATCCTATTGTTCCTACTGCTTATATTGAGAAACCACCTTTTCCTATTAGAATAAAGGATCATGCTAAAGCTTCAACTAGGGTCAACAAAAGTAATATTAGGACACCCAAACCCCTGAGCAAATTAAAGTTGAACCTAGTATTTCTATGGTTAAAGATCTCTTGGTTGATAATATTGATGGGCATGTTATTTATTTCTGTGATGAAGCTACTAGGATTGCTAAACCTAATACTAAAGATAAACATAGACCTGTTGTTGGCATGCCTATTGTTTCTGTTAAAATTGGAGATCACTGTTATCATGGGTTATGTGATGTGGGTGCTAGTGTGAGTGCAATTCCTTATACCTTATATAAATAAATTATGAATGATATTGCACCTGCTGAGATAAAAGATATTAATGTTACTATTAAGCTTGCTAATAGAGAAACTATATCACCAATTGGGATTGTTATTGATGTTGAAGTCTTGTGTGGGAAGATAAAATATCTTAATGATTTTCTTGGTCTTGGTTCCCCACAAGATAATTTTTGTCCCGTTATATTTGGTAGACCTTTCTTGAATACTGTTAATGCTAAGATAGACTGCGAGAAAGATATTGTTACTGTTGGTTTAGGGGACATGTCTCATTATTTAATTTCTCTAAATTTCGTAGACAACCCCATGATAAAGAATTGCCTTGCAAGGATAAAATTATTGGTCTTGCTTCTATTGCCGTGCCTCCTAATGATCCTTTAGAACAATATTTGCTTGACCATGAAAATGATATGTTTATGAATGAAAGAAGGGAAATAGATGAAGTATTCTTTAATCAGGGACCTATTTTGAAACACAATTTGCCTATTGAAATCCTTGGAGATCCTCCTCCACCTAAGGGTGATCCTGTGTTTGACCTTAAACAATTACCTGATACTCTGAAATATGCTTAACTTGATGAAAAGAAGATATATCTCGTTATTATTAGTGCTAACCTTTCAGAGCATGAAAAAAAAGAAATTATTGAAAACTCTGAAGAAGCACCGTGCCGCTATTGGATATACTCTTGATGATCTTAAGGGCATTAGCCCCACTTTATGTCAGCAAAGAAATAAATTGGAGAAAGATGCTAAACCAGTTGTTGATCATCAACGACGTTCAAATCCTAAGATGAAATAAGTGGTAAGAAATGAAATACTAAAGCTTATGGAGGCAGGTATAATTTATCCTATTGTTGATAGTCAATGGGTAAGCCCTGTTCATTGTGTCCCTAAGAAGGGAGGTATTACTGTTCTTCCCAATGATAAGAATGAATTGATTCCTCAAAGAATTGTTACAGGTTATAGAATGGTAATTGATTTTCGCAAATTAAATAAAGCTACTAGAAAAGATCATTACTCTCTACCTTTTATTGATCAAATGCTAAAAATATTATCCAATCATACACATTTTTGCTTTCTAGATGGTTATTCTGGTTTCTCTCAAATACCTGTGTCAAAAGATGATCAAGAGAAAACCACTTTTACTTGCCCTTTCGGTACCTTTGCTTATAGACGTATGCCTTTTGGTTTATGTAATGCACCTGCTACCTTTCAAAGATGTATGACTTCTATATTCTCCGATTTCTGTGAAATGATTGTTGAGGTTTTCATGGATGATTTCTCCGTTTACGGAACTTCTTTTGATGACTGCTTAAGCAACCTTGACCGAGTTTTGCAGAGATGTGAAGAAACTAATCTTGTATTGAATTGGGAGAAGTGCCTGAAGGAAATATGCCCTAGAGACAATAATAAAGTTGTTATTTATATTTCCTTATATCATGATAAATGTTTATTATTCATGCTAGAATTATATTAAACTTAGTACATGTGTGGATACATAGACAAACAGAGTGTCCCTAGTATGCCTCTACTTGACTTGCTCGTTAATCAAAGATGGTTAAGTTTCCTAGCATAGACATGTGTTGTCATTTGATGAACGGGATCACATCATTAGAGAATGATGTGATGGACAAGACCCATCCATTAGCTTAGCATAATGATC
>NW_024118975.1:0-13296 GCF_003073215.2 Triticum urartu
CCCGCGAGACGATTCTTATATATAGCCATATACGGCGGTGCAGTGATCGCACGGGACCTTACGGGAAGGCGGTAGATGCATGCGGCAAGGTCTCTAGATTAGACGACGGAAGCGGCACCGATAAGAAGAACCAGCGTCCTCTAGATTACACGACCGAAGCAGCAGGGATTTCTTTACGGTAAAAGCGGACCGACCACGCACACCACCACACGTGGATCGGAAAGAAACGGCCTTGCAGAACGACATGAAAGAAGCCCGCCCATGCAAACAACACAGAACCGCCCGACAGCGACAGAAGCGGAAGCCAGGGCCGAATACCAACGGAAAGCGACGTAAGAACTGCGCAAACAGCGGCACGACCATATCTACCGATAGCGACATACACGGAACCCAACGGCGAATACCCAATAGAAATCAAAGGAAGCAGAACGACCACGCCAGACTACCGCCCAGCCAACAAAAAATGCTAAATCAACCAAACCGAATGCCACACCCGTTCAAAAAAATTCAATGAAATAAGTGGATACACGAGCCGTTTGTACGCAAGGTCTCTAGATTAGACGACGGAAGCGGCACCGATAAGAAGAACCAGCGTCCTCTAGATTACACGACCGAAGCAGCAGGGATTTCTTTACGGTAAAAGCGGACCGACCACGCACACCACCACACGTGGATCGGAAAGAAACGGCCTTGCAGAACGACATGAAAGAAGCCCGCCCATGCAAACAACACAGAACCGCCCGACAGCGACAGAAGCGGAAGCCAGGGCCGAATACCAACGGAAAGCGACGTAAGAACTGCGCAAACAGCGGCACGACCATATCTACCGATAGCGACATACACGGAACCCAACGGCGAATACCCAATAGAAATCAAAGGAAGCAGAACGACCACGCCAGACTACCGCCCAGCCAACAAAAAACGCTAAATCAACTAAACCGAATGCCACACCCGTTCAAAAAATTTCAATGAAATAAGTGGATCCACGAGCCGTTTGTACACCGCCACATACCAAATTAATACCACGCGGCACATACACAATACATCATGTGTCTTTTTCACCCAAGTGGCTGATTCTCACGGCGAAAACTTTGGCTGGAATAGATGTTTGGGTATTAATTAAAAAAACACAAGTAAAAAATTCATATCTAAGAGTGTTGGACCCCACTTTTATAGAGAAGACCTTTACAAAACTTAGAAGTATATATCTAAGCCCCAAAGAAAAATCCTTTTGAATTGGCTCCGCCATTTTTTTGAGTTGAAACCGTAGAAAAATCATTTTACGGTATTTATTAATCAAAAAACTAAATACAAAGTATTCCAAATACAACAGCTAACCAATGCCTGCTCCAGGAAACATAAAAAATCATAAGATTGTTCCTGACCCAGGTACTAGGCTATCCAATTTCTGATCCTGTCAGATTTACTGTGCTTTGCCTTGAGTTCTGCTGCCCATAGACTTTCTCTGAGGTAGTATTTCCAGGTGTTAATATGAGGTGCTGCTAATCTGAAGATTTTGTCATTCCTCACTGACCATATACTCCAGTAGGCAGATATGATGATGTCCAACGCGATTTCACCGGCGAGGTGGGGCAGTGCAAGGGTGATCTCGTCATAGGCTGAAATACCTCTAGGCTTGCCATGAAATAGGAAATCCCAACATCTGAGGGCAAAAGAGTAGTCCCAAAAAAAGATGCAAAAGAGTTTCCTCAGTCTTGTGCGAGAAAAGAGCACAATTTTTAATCTTCTAGATACATGCTTTTGCAGGACAACATGTTTCTAGTATTCAACCTGTTATGAAGTAACATCCAGATGAATATCTTGTGTCTAAGTTTGCATGAGGTGCTCCATAGCTAGGAGTTTGAATAAGTGATGGGTGATGCTTGTTCCCATCAGTTCTTTATACATATTCATAGGTGAGTAATTCTTGCTGTTCCCCACATATGTCCATCTGTCTTGTTCATCTGTAACCGTTCTGTTACCAATCAGATCATTCAGAGCATTGAATTGTTGATATGCTTGGAGTGATAAAGCCTTGTTGAAGAGATGGCCGGAATCTGTGTCTTCCAGAACCTTAGATAATTAATGAGATATCTCTGTTGATAGCAAATGAGTATAATTCTAGATGAGTGAGGTGGAGTGGCTGTCCGGACCAATTATCAGCCCAGAACAAAGTTGTGTTTCCTGTGCATGCCTGGCAAATGGCATTTTGCTTAAATCTAGGTAGCAGTTTGATGACAAATCTTCACCAAAATGAGCCAAACCTCCTATTCCCTGGTAGAGAAGTTTGAATAGGCTTCCCGGATAATGTTAACCCCATGGGATGTCCTCCTTGTTAAGGAATTTATCCGAAAATTTCATAAGGAGAGCTTGATTGTGAGTCTCAATGTCCAATACTTCGAGCCCCCCTTGGTCCTTAGGCATGCGTACCTTCTCCCAAGTAATAAGTGTTGGCTCTGTGTCAAGTGTACCATATTTTCTCCAAAAGCATTGTTTTAGGTAAATGTTGATTTGTTTCACCACTATTTTTGGGATCACCAGGGTGCACATGAAGAAATAGGCATGCTAGAGAAGACAGACTTGATCAGGGCCAGTTTTTCACGAGTGGACAGGAGAGTGGAACAGCTAAGTAGTATGTTTTCAATTCTTTGCATCATGGGGGCATAGTCTTCCATTATGGGCTTGGATGTGTTGAGGGGTAGTGCAAGATAAGTGTGTGACAAAGTTCCTATCTTGCAGCCAACCAGGTTGGACAGAGAGTTCATGTTGGCAGGAGAGGTATTGATGGGAATCATTACGGATTCGGAATAATTCACTTTTAGACAGGTGTATGCAGCAAAGTGTAACATGAGGTTTTTGATGTGAGTGAGTTGTTAGGCATCAACATTTGCAACAAGTTCTGTATCATCTCCATACTGTATGATAGGGTAATCCTTGGTTTTCATTGCATCACCGGAGGAGAGAGCGAAGATGGGAAGAGCAATAGTTGTGTCACACACATAAAATTGTAGAGAGAAACTTCTCGTTGATGTCGCCGCAGTAGCCATCCATCGCTTATGATAGAAATCGGGTAGAAACCAAATCAGCAGGGGCTATCCCTGATATTTGTCCTCAATCGGGCTATCATCACCGGGAAGAAAGAGCAAATCTATCTAGATTATGAGCTTTATGGTTACTACTTCTCCGTTCATGGGTAAATTGGCACACTTGAAAATTTCCTTTCTAGCGTTAGTCTCCATCACAATGGCTCTGTTCAGTCCACCAGCTCTTTCCGCAATGTCCTCAACCACTGATTGGCAATCAGCCGTGACAAAAGTCAAGGAATATTGAGGTCCATCACTAATGCTTGAGCTTCCTTGCATGCTAGTGTTTTAAGAGTTGAAGGATTGGTCTTGGAAGATCATCGCCGAATATGCCAGAAATAATCCTGATTGATTCGATGAAATGACAATGACTGCTCTAGTATGGCCATTCCTCGATACCTCCACATCAACATTAAATTTGAAGAGCCTCTCCATAGAAGGAAACCAGCCTCCTCAGCTGCACCTTGCAGCACTAGGCATGGAGCTGTGCTGCGACTTCCCTTCCGCGACATTTAGATCTGTAATGAAACTTCTAATGAACAAATGGGTCGATGACGGAGAATGAAATTCATATTCATGTATCATGACTTCTGCGTTGAAGCACATGCTCGATGACGACACTAACACACACACTTGTACGTGAAAACACAAGGCACAAAGAAAGCATTTATTTCCTGGTCCATTCGACCCAGGTGGCGTGTTACCACAGGCCGATTGGTATGTAGCCGAGGGAATATTCTATTCCTAAACAGCTACAACCCACTACTTGCTCTTCCTAATCATGCAACCATGCCACATAAGCAAGTCATGCATACAAGTCATAAATCATTTTTTTGCATTAATCTATGCATGTAATGCTACCACATGATCAATTTGTTTTATTGTTTATATTGGATTTTGTATTGACAATACAGTTGTTTGGCAATTATTGCATACCTATGTAGTTCTCCATTCGCATTTTGTTAGAAATGGCATTCTTTTAACTGCATTTGTGGTTTTTAATTGTTTTTAAGCTTATATTTGCATCACCTTCGTTATAGATGTTTTTGTAGTGACTATTTATGCATTTTTTATAAACTTCCGCAGCAACGCGTAGGACATCATCTAGTTAAAATAGTGCCTATACCCATAATAAATATAGGGAAAGGCTGAGAAGTGCAGAAGGGCAAAAAATGGGGGTGAAGGCCTTGGTCCAGCAACAAGGCCCAAATGTTAGTTTGCTCCAGCAGCCTGCCATTAATTGCCACCCCTTTTTCTTTGAAAAAATGGTAATGGCCAGCCTATGAAAAGAAAAAGGGAAATCATGCCATGGTTGCTAAGAACGATTTTTTTGGGGTAGCATTCATGATCCTCTAGGCCAGGTGTTGGTGGCAATACTGGACAGCTGTCCATTACACTTTTTTTTTTGAAACGAGTTGTCCATTACACTTTGGCAGCATCATCTTTTTGAGCAGCAGGGCGGTGAGCCGAAAGGTCGTTGCTCACTCACTCGGCTTGGTATCTTGATGCCACTTGCACGGCTAGAGAGAGCAATGTTAGTTTGGAGTATCCGGCTACGGCTAGCAGCAATGGCGAAGGATGGGCGAAGGAAGCACTGGACGCTGGAGATTCAGGTTCAAGTCACCACCACCCAACATCAACAGTGGTCGTATGCACATGCATGCAAACAAACAAACAAAACTTGCCATGCCTAATTCCCAGTACAGTGGCCGTGTATGCACCGCTGGTGATTCAGGTTCAGGCCACCACCACCCAGGGCATGATGACCCGGAGGATTGTATTATCACACAGGAGCAAGGCGGAGGCGGCACGGCTCGGGCCGGCATCGTCGCCGTGCGTATCCCTGTTTCTACCAGCAAACGCCTTCTTTTGAATAAAGCTCTAAATTCTCTACAAAAAAAGGTCCCAAGCAAGTTGCTATTTTTTTAGAACGAAAGGGGTTCCCCCTGCCCCATTTTTATAGCATGACGCAGAAAAACACCCAGTACAACCAGTTGTCAGTACCAACTACGAAAATATGCTAAAATGAAACTAGGGCTGAAACTCCTACAGCCAACATGACCGAGAGCAGAAGTTCTCTCACCATCCCAGATAGGTTCTAAAACATAACCCTCTTTTTCAGATTTTTATTACAGAGCCCAAATGAGAAAAAGGAAAAACAAGCAGCATATAGATCTCGTCCGGGAACATGACTCGTCCTTTTTCCTCCTTACTCAACTGGCCCCCTCTTTGATCATCTCCACGCAATCCGAAGAAGTTCTCCATGTCGCTTGTGCAAAAGGAGGATGTAGCGCTGTAGCCATGTTGCTTGTGCATCGTCGCAGAGAACCTCCCATTGGTGCAGATAGCAGCTTAGCTTGGTAAGAATGCATTTCACATTTTTTCATTTACGCCCCTGAAAATAGAAATCATTTCTCAATCTCCACAGGCTCCACAAGGAGCATATAACACCAAATTCAACATAACAATCCTCTTATGTGAATGCCAGAAGGCAAAGATATTCTCAAAGCTAGAAATCATGTCACTTTCAAAGAATTCAGAGATAAAACCCCATACGTGATGGGCCACCACATAGTCAAACAAAAGATGATGGACAGTTTCATTTTCAGCACAAAATAAACAAGAGGGATCGTCTACTTCCCTCCTTTTTGCTAGGTTGTTCCTAGTAAGAATCTTATTATATGCACATAACCAAAGAAAGACATGAATTTTCTATGGGCATAATTTTTTCCACAGCTTGTCGCTGATAGCAGAAGCTATCCCACCAAAATTAATCTAAGAATAAAAGGATTTTACTGAGTATACACCATTAGGCTCTAAGGCCTAGATGATGTGTCAATATCATCTACCAGGCGATATTGTTTAATCAAAGTAATTAGTTGTTCCCATAGATCCATACCAGCCTGATCAACACAACTTCTAAAAGTCATTTTCAGACCTGTCTGATTACATGTGTTAAATAGGTTCTAGAATTGCACCTTAAGGGAACAATCCCCTACCTAGGTGTCATGCCAGAAACTAATGAGTTCACCATTCCCCAATTTCCACCTGTAGAAGGTTTTGACCGCAGACAGGGCCCAAGTGATGCTCTTCCAGAAGATTGAGCCCACTTCACCTTTTGCCCAGAGGATATTGGGAGAATTCATTCTATATTTATGCAAGATAATTTTCTTCCAATCTGCCTCAGAATTATCAAAAAATCCTTTTCCCCATGAAGCCAGCAAGGCCATATTAAATTCTTTTATGTTGGGGATGCCCAAGCCCACAAATTCCTTTTTCTTAGTAATCAAACCCTAGTTGGCCAAATGGTACTTGTGTTGATCACCCAAATTCCCCCAACAGAAGTGGGCCATCTAGGAATTGATAACATTGATCGCCCACTTTGGAAATTTGATCACAGACGTAAGATAAGCAAGAATACTAACCACACAGGCACACCATACAATTCTACTTGGATCGTCTGCTATATAAGTGCCCATCGACGTCCGCATACACTCATCTAATTGTTGGGCTCCATCTACTTGTATGCTTATCTACACGCAGTGCATACAAGCTACTAGGCATAGATTCCACATTGAGGAGTCATCCAGGAGCCGCACGACGCCCATCTTCGGAAATGTGCAGAAAATGGAGTCCATTTAACTGTCCACCTCTACCAAATCTACGAACTAAAACTCACTTTCTCCCCCCAATTCCACCAAGTCGTCCCGTTGCGAGACTTAACCCAACATTACGGCACATGAGCTACGATAGCCATGCCCCCACCTTCTGGGTGGAATTGCCACAACATGGACATTCTTCTTAGCAAAAATTATTGCAATAGGATACTGGCTAGTAGGATTTGAAAGACATTATAGAATTACTATTTCTTCAATGAAAAGTATTGCACGATGACCGAAGCAACAAACAAATCACTTTTGTCAAGAAAAACAGAATAGAAGAGAAAACAGACAACCTAGAAAGAATTTGTTTCTTGGCCTGTTTCAGTCACCATCGGAGGAGACACAACCTAACCTTGAACACTGAACGCACGAGGATGAAGGTCCCGGGTTTCTCCCTCCCGCCGCCATTGAAGCGGTCGAACGAAGGTGCATAACCCTAGAAACCTCTGTGTTTGAGCACCTTCCAGGTATCCTCTCTTTAGATCATGGTGTGCGGTGTTTTATCCGTGCCAGCCCATGTAAGAGCAGTTATAGTTATAGTATTCATACATCTGATGGTGCCCCATTCCTTTTGTATTGATCGGACGACTAGTTTCTGACATCCTTAGTTTGAACTTTTAGCAGTTTATATGTTGCATCATGTGACCACCTAATCTAGCAGTCCTATTTTGATGCAAGTATTTTTTTTCTTTTGTGGGGATACTGAAGCAAGTTTGAGATGCACACGCATGGGATGTTACCTTAGAGAAAAGCGTACGTGGGCTACTGGTTGTTGCTCTCCGAAGCCCACGCAGGCCCGACAACAACTCTCTTTCACGCCCTTGAGCTACCAAAAAAAGGAAAAACCTCACGCACGCCTCGACTTCCGCCGCCGCATATTCCCCACCTCCGTCTGCTACTGCTCCGCCGACCTACGACCACGCCAGCAGACGACAGCGAGCGGAGGCAGCGGTGCACCTCTCCGACCCACCGTGGCATCCGAAATCACTTCACGTCTCAGTCGTCAGTCGACCCGCTTCGCTCCGGAAACTCATCCCCGGCCCTCGATCTGGGTCCAGGGTTTTTTTGACGGGAGATCGACCCACAATCCCGAGTCCCGACTCGTATCATCCACCTAGCCGGCCTCCAGGATGGCAGATCAGTGCAAGCTTTCAGCTGCTGCTGTAGCTGAATATGAAGGGAGGTCCTACGTGTTGAAGCTATATGGATACTCAAGTGCAAAGAGGCTACTCAAGTGCAGCGATCGAGTGTGTCACTTCTCCACCTTTCAGTGCCGGAGGGCATAACTGGGTTGTAAGGTTTTACCCAAACGGTGACTTGGCAGAAGATGGTGATTACTACATGGTTGTTCACCTGGTTCTTGATTCAGATAGTATGAGTGTGAAGGTGAAAATCCGATCATTTATAGTTGTAAACGATTTGCAGCTATTCAATCTTGACATATATGATCACATCTTCCCACTCAAAGGTTCCTCCATTCGCGGCCTCTTTGAGCGCGCTGCATGCTGTTGAGATGTATGTAATAGATGACTGTTTCAACGTGGTGTTTGATATAACTGTCATCAAGAATACTCTTGTTGAAAAAACAATGGATCATCAATTTGTTGTGGTTCCGCCAAGCAACTTGCACCGGCATTTTGGCGACCTCTAGAGAGCATGGATGGAGCCGACGTGACCTTTCATGTCGGTGGTCAGAAGTTCATGGCTCATAGTCCTGTGCTCGCTGCTAGGTCATCCGTGTTCAAGGCGGAGCTCCTTGGCGCCATGAAGGAGAAACTCGGCAGTCCGATTGAAATCCATGAGATGGAAGCTGTTGTGTTCAAGTCCTTGCTCTATTTCATATACACCGACTCGCTGCCTCCTCTTGAGATCGATAGCAACCCAAGTAAAGCACGTTTAGATGTGACAACGGCTAGCCATCTCCTCGTGGCAGCGGATAGGTACAACGTCGAGAGGCTAAAACTGATATGTGAGCACAAGTTATGCAACCACATTGATAGGAACATGGTGGCGACCAGTTTGGCATTAGCTGAGCAGCATAGTTGTACTGGACTCAAGGAAGCTTGTCTACAGTTCCTCGCTTCTCCCACCAATTTGGAGGCGATGATTGCAAGTGATGGCTACGAGCATCTGAAAACCAGTTGTCCATCTGTCCTCAAAGAGCTGGTTGCTAGGCTACTGCCGGATATAATGAAAGCGGCCAAGGATATTATCATGACCATTTAGTAGTTTGGTTCACGATCATCGCACATAAGTTAGTTTAGTATATAAGCATGCTTCAACTTAGTTCTCTTTGTATGGTTGCACGTGTGCCTTGGCCTAAAAAATGGCATCTACCTATGACTATAATGCAAGTAGAATGGGATTGATTCGGCATGGATCGCCTATGTTTTCTATTTTCCAATATTATTTAGTACTTAGTAGTTAGTAGTAAGGACTTCAACTGTTCAATCTATTGTGAAGCTCTGCTGATGTTCTTGTTGTCTTGTTTGCTGCTTGCAACTCTCTAGTTCTTTTTGCCCAGTTAAAAGCTAAGCTTTAATGCTGAATCATCCATTGTTTTTTCTGTTGCTTTTGCATCACATGAGTTTGGGCGAGTTCCTCATTGCACAAGAGAACTTGTTTATTCTGACCGACTTTGGAAGTGAAGATATCACTTCTTTTCCGTCCTTTTTCTTCATTGTAACATAGCAAAGGTTTGGGTGGGCTGAGATAGTCTCTTGCTATGAATTTCGAATTATGTTATCCTCATATTTCGAACTGAATCTGCTAGTATGAGCACGATTTTTCTGTTGGAACTTGGAAACCGTCGCGGGTGCACCTAATCTGCGATCTCGTATAAATGCTATTCTTCTACATAGGTTGTGTTAAATTCACACGGTCGGTCAGAATTCTGAGTTTTGTCCTGTGAAACTAGTACACGAGTGTATGTACATCCCATGTATGTATCTCTGACGGTGGTCGGTGACCTTTGCACTGAAACCTTTGATCCTGGGGCTCGATCGACGCCTTGCTGTTTACTGACACAGCGAGCGGGCTACTAACTCCAGCGGTTCATATTGCAGCATATGACGATCTATGCAGTTTCTGGCTTGCTATCTTGTTATCTTTCTTTTTTGAAAAAGGTCGTTCTTTATTAATTCATAATGAAGCATCAAGGGTATACAAAACACCATAAGCATACACTCGGCCTCTGCATAGTTACTAGTTAGGATGCACATAGCCAACACTAATAACACACACACACACAAACATAAAATCACACCAGCAGATAGCAAAACCGTATAAGACCAATGGTATGCCTACACGGGTGGACCGGTTCCTTACTTCCTTTGATTTGACTGCTTGTGGATTTCTCAACGCGAATGATCAGGTTCGCTAGTAACTGCATATGCATAGATCGAAGTTTTGATCTATGCAATTACCTGCGAACATTGCTGGACATGAAGAACCTTGGGCATAGTTTCTCCGTCATTGCTGGACAACAACGAACATGTCCAAGACACGACGTTGCTTGGACAGTATTGTTTCGTCGTCGCTATCGTAGGCGTTGCTGCTCCATGACGTAGACGCGCGCGCCTTACACGGGCGGTGAGCTGAAAGGTCGTTGCTCACTGGCTATCTTGATGCTACTGTTAGAGCGATCGCAAGTTTGGAGTGTCTGGAAGGGCTCTGGATTCAGGCCACCACCACCGCGCAACACGGACACAGTGGCGTCCATCGATTGCTGCATCCAGCTGCTGCACTGCATCTGCGCGCACATAGAAACGAGCTGATGATTTTTGTTATGTAGTACGTGTTTTGGCGTCTCGCCATTCAGTGCAGATCGATATCTATCTTGTGTGTACCTACCTGACAACAAGCTAGTCCAGTGATCATGGACCTGCTGCGTGCTGAAAATCAAATGTCCCACTGAATTTCGCTGATAGATGCCTCTCGATTGAATGCGGCTTCTCTGATCACCAGACAACAAACTGCATGCAGTCATGCACGTACGCGTGGCTAATGCCTCTGGGCTATCATCAATAGACATCGATGTGCACTGAATGGAATTGTGGCACTTAAGAAAGCTCACTGACGATCAATCCATCGATTTCGTTCCATGTTGGCCAACAGCAGCTTCAATCTGTCAGCATAGAGGCAATGACTCCGCTTACTTGGTCAGGCCAATAGGCCATGTATAATACTAGTACTAGTAGCGGTATTATATATGCTTTTCAGCTGGTATACGTACGTACGTCTACAGAAGAATGGGCAACTGTTCGTCAAGTGAAGATACAAATCTTGACTACTAGATTCAGTAATCAGTAGCTGAGCTATCAGGACGTGAGTACGCCCTCCAAATATCACCTCTGCGGCACCAACACTACTGCGACCAGCGGTGAGGTGAAAGGTCGTCGTTGCTGGATCACTCGATCGACTTGAGATCTGCATGCATGAATGCATGCCACTGTTAGAGATGGATCACTGTTGGCCGCCACCAACACACCATGCAAACAGTGGCGTCGATCACCACTCCACACATGCTTGCAGACAAACAGAGCCCGATCTGATCGGATCGCCGCCTAATTTCGCCGTACGAGTACTGGAATTGTGTCGACATGTGTTGGCGTCCCGCCATCCACATGAACTGCAGTGCAGTGCATTCCACAAGGAAAGGGGCATCTTTCGCGCATGCATGCACTCGATCGACAAGCCAAGCCATGGGAGAAAATGTAGCTGAAATCCAAATGTGCCGCTGCTGATTTTGGTCTGGCCACCCGATGGCGATGGGATGGGGCAAATCGACCAAGTCATTCGTGTAGAAACGTGCAATGCTGTTGTTTTTCGTGGCAGTGAAGAGGTGGGGGAATCAATGTAGCTGCAGTAGGTTTTTGAAGACCAAATTTGATGTAATGACGACGACTACTTGTTCAGTGTTTCAGGCCTTCTTTGGTTTGAAGGAATTTTGTAGGATTTTCATAGAATAGAATTTCTATAGAAAAAATTCTTTTAGAGCTCTTTGGTTTGTAGGAATGAAATTCTATTCCTATGAAGGAATTCTTCCTATCCTCTACATTTCATAGGAAAATAAATATTAGCCTAGACTCAATGGAAAAAATTATATGGTGTGAATCAAAGGGCATCTCATTTTCTATTTCTATGCATAAGATTTGAGATGCATATCATCTCATTTCCCATGACTTTTTTATTTCTATAATTTTTTCAATCCTATGAACCAAAGGAGGCCTCACTTTTTTTTCAGGTAGGCCTGACTTTGGCATGGCAGGGATGGAACGATTGGGCGTTTTGGCCTGGCCCCCCATGCAAAGCTCAAAGGACTCCAGATCTACACGTTCAGGTTTGTCTCAAAAAAAAAAAACTGCACGTCCAGGCGATGTCCATGTTCAACGACAGTAGCTTCACGCTCCCAGTCCTAATTATAGTAGAGCAATTTTGTGCAATTAACTCTCTCTCTCTCTCTCTCTCTCTCTCTCTCTCTCGTCGTGTCAAAAAAAACTCTGCCTCTCTCTCGTGGTCATACAGATTGGTATTCTGAATTTAGAGAGGTGCACGTACGGACGAGGTGAAAGCAGCCTGTGTACCTCTAGGAAATTGTTAAGAATTGGCCCGCCGGCTTGATTGTCCCGCAATAAAAAAGGGAATGAGAGTCAAGACGTGGATTTTAAAAAAATGTTGTCTTTTCCACCACATGAACGTGTGTATGCCGTATGCCTGCATGTCTGTCGTCAAAATATAGTACCTAGGGGTGCGCGTAGACAGAGGGAGAGACGCGACCAAATCGATCGTAGAGAACGTCTTGCTGTCGTAGTGTGATCTGCTCATCACCAATGAGCAGGATGTTGTAGAGTAGTACTACGTCTACGTAACCGCCAGCGTTTGAGCTTCAGTTTCAGTGCATGCTTTGTGCGTGCGTAACTGTTACAGGGTGACAATAACACCATTTTTATTTTCGAGTTGGACAATGACACTTCCTTGATCGAGTTTATTCTTGGAAGCTTCTTCTTCTTTCTTCTGTTGTGAGGCCGCCGGCCGGCACTTTGGCAGCAAGCAGAGCCTATCCAATTTGCACGGGACGAAGCAGAGCCGTCAAGATTCGGATCAACACTAGGGCGATTATTATCTTGTAATAATATCTACTCGACTCGTAGTGGCCTAGTGGTTAGATAGACACGAATAACGAACTGACTGAATAATTATAGACTAGTCCGTCGCTGTCTGACGGGCCGGCCACCAACCGTGCCGGTGCAGGAGCGCCCGAGGAGAGGAGAGAAGAGCAGACCGGCGACTCGCGGAAGGAACGCGCGCCGGCGTGGATTAATCAATCAGTTATTTCAGCGGTCGGGTCAACCACGGAGGCCCGGCCCGGCCCAGCCGCTCGCCAAGGAATAGTTGAGCGCACTCACGGGAGGAGCGAGTGACGCCGACGCGTGAGTTCGATCCGTCGTCTCTTCACCGCGGCCACCTCGTGTGACTTGAGGACGGAGGCGACGCGTGCAGACTCTCCAGGCGGCACCGTGGCACGCACGGGCTGGTGGGGTGACCGCGTC
>NW_024118976.1:0-11138 GCF_003073215.2 Triticum urartu
CGGTGGCTGGATGGATGGCGACGCGCAGCAAGGCCACGGCCGTTCGGCTGTTGCCGATATTCTTGGACGGGATATGGACTGCAACTAATCCATCTACCTTCGCTGCTTATCCCTTCATTATTTTTCTTGGCGCATACTTCTGCAAAAGCAAAACCCCACATACATACCAAATATCTTCTCCCGTGTATTGCTTACCCTTCTCCTTTTTTGGTTGCGTAAATATGCGGGTATTCGGAGATATATAAATACACGTATACGGGTACTCAAAGAGAGTTACGTATATATCTATAAGTTATCTCACGCGTGCATGGTATAGACGTGGATTTGGCCTTCCAAAGTGTAAGCCTGCATGTATGTAAGACTATACCACCGAGTATCTAGTGCAAGTATACATTAGTTAGTAACGTGAGCAAAACTCAAAGTGCATGCATGCACGTACAGCCGAATCGAGGATTGCCTATTGCGTATATGTATGTGCATGTACACCCGATCATAGATGTGTATAATTTGCACTGAAAAAGAAACTAAAATTAAACTTAGATTTTCTGAAAGCAGGAAGTGCAAAAACACGTCAAACATCGTCATGGATGATTAAGCCGCACAAAGCCTGAGGCGCAAAAAAAAATGCGCATTGACGTCAGACGGTGTCGTCGATGATGAGAATGCAGGTTTTGCCAGGATCTGAGAAAACTCATCGAGCACATATGAATTTTGCTAGGACGGTGTGGTCGTGAAAGTGTTGACACTGTAGTGGCGCTGTGTCAATACAGTCGTACTGTCATGAATGACATCGTCGTAACGCGGTCATTGCCATTGACGAAGTCGCGTCTTACGAAAATGACTATCAGAGGACGCTATGTGTCCAACTTGTGGACGAGGTGGCAGTGGTGCGTTGACAAAGATGTTGGTAAACACCACATTGATGAAGATCTTGGCGATAAAGTGTCGACGATGGTGTTGCAGCGGCATGTCGATGATAATGCATCGCTTGAAGGCGTCCCTTATGGCGACAAAGCGTCAACGCCGTGTCGTACCTGAGAAGTCAATGAAAAATTGCACATCCTTCCACACCGGCCTGGCGTGTGGTTGGTGCATGTTGTTGTCATTTCTCGTAGATGTCCTCGATGAAGATGTTTCTTTTTCTTTCTCTAGACCTGATGTACATCTTGATGTCCATATGAAAAGGGTCGCTCGATGTAGAGGTGTCGGTGCAGATCGCTCGGTGTTGGTGTGGTCGTTTGGTCGTGTGAAGAAGCATAGGCGGCCTCCGTATCCAATGCATCCGTCTAGTGCGGTCGTTTGGTTGCGTCGTAGATGTCCGGATGTAGTTTGTCATTCAATACAGTTTTGCATGGACCCGTCAACGTGTCTGAACCTCAGTTTTCCTGCAAACTAAAGACAAACAAATGGAACTTTGCGGCGGTCCGGAGATCCATCTAGCCTATGAAAAGGCACCACGTATCATTTGTACTCTGCGTATGATGGTACTCAATAGGCATTAAGGGTGCACCACTGTGCCCTTTGCCACTAGGCTACGACCTAGTTCTCACACATAAGGATAAAATGTGTGTGCATGCGTTTGTATATATAATTGTATGTGTAAGTGTATGCGAGGACCTGTGTTTTTTTGGGAAGATCACAACTCAAGAGGGAACACAACTGTTTGGTTGGTTCACAACTTTTGTCTCTGGTTGACTTGACCGACTTGAAAACTGAAATACTGTGTCGACAAAAGAAAAAGGAGCTAGAACGGGCTGGCCTAGCTACCGAATCTTTTTCATTGGTAATGCTAATGCGACAGGACAAACTTGTTTTTGGGGTTTGAGTTTCCAAGGACGAGAAGGAGACAGTTGATAATTTTCTTTCAGATTCGCTGGAATTCGGTGACGTGCACACTAGTGGTCCGCAACGATACTTGTGCTAAATTGTATACTCGGTTTAATCATTCGATCAAATCAGAGTGTGTTTCTTCTGGTTTTGTTTAATAATAACTCGTCCTTCATTATGGGTCGTGTTCCAGAGGCCTGAAAAAAAAATACAAACATCCTGTCGAGAAGAGTACACGCACGAACCCCTGAATCTGAATGAAAGAAAAAGCCTGCGAAACCCTTTGATTCGGCAAGCTGCCTCTCCTTTTATCGATCAAACAGACGCTGGTCGACGGAACAATAATACTGCTGTACTGAAATTCTCTAATTGTGCGCAAGTACTAAATCAGTAGTTAATACTTATATTGAAAAACTTGCTGAATTCCTTCCGTCCCAATTTCATGCGAACATTTGTTGATTGTGGTTGGACTCCTCCACCCGGCCGACTGTCTGTCCAGACGAACAATGTTGGTGGACATTTGTAGACGGAAATTCGGCGATCCGTTTTCAGACATGCCCTAATCAATCTGAAGCCTACTAGTGCTGATCTCGTCTGGCTCCCAGCTGAGCTGGAAACATAGTGTGTTGACCAAGACTTACTACATTGCGGACTCCAGTTCACACGCGCTCTGCCTGCCTGCTGCGGTTCTTCTTGGTCTTTTCTTTCCCCTTTCCCCCACGCCATCCTTCAAACCTCCCTCCCTACTCTACTCTCTAGCGTGACTTGTTCTGGCACTACTGTAGTTCATAGTGTGCCCTGCCTTGTCCACGCACTCCCCACCTCACCGGAAGCCCAGGCCCAGCTACTGCCGAGCCGACGCCCATTTCGAATCCAACGGCCGTGATGTCTCCCTGCTCTGCTCTCTCTGTTTTCTCCTCTGCAGACTGCAGATTGCAGATTGCAGTTGTATTTTATTTTTATTTATTTTTTGAAAAGGAGGATCACAACGGCCTCTATATCAGACTGATGCATGCAGCCATAGATTGTGGTCGTATGACTGACGTCGACGACGATTCACAGGAGGTGGTGCGGGCGCGGCGAGGAGCGAAAACACCGGGATGGGGCGGCGGCGGCGAACCCTAGGGGAGGAACGACCAAGATGATACCATGTAGACAGGAAAGTTTGCAATACAATAGACGTTGTATTGACGGCGAAGAGTATAATTATAAGCGAAGACCTCAACCATACAAAACTAGGAGATGGGGCACAACTCCAATATACATGCAACACAAAATACAACTCAACAGTCTCTCATTTAATTAGTTAAACGATTGATCGATCTGGAAATTGAAATAATCGTGGTGAGCAAAAAAAAAAAGATGAACTAGAACTAACTACCGAATCTTGTGCATGGGTGGTGCTACCGCGACAGGAGAAACTTGTTTTGGGGATTGAGTTTCCGAGGAGCAGCAAGGAGACATGACAGGCGAGACAACCAGCTGCTCGCAGATTTGATAAGCAGTTTTCTTCCAGATTCCATGGAATCGGGCCGGTGACGTGCACACAAGTACTACTCCAGTCTGCAACGATAGTGGTGTTAAATTGTATACTCGGTTTAATCAACGATCAAATCAGAGTGGCCGTGTTTCTTCTGGTTTTGTTTATTGACTCCTCGTGATCAATCATGCATGCATGCGTCCGTCGTGTTCCAGAATCCTGGACAAACACCAAACATATCCATCCTGGCCTGTGGAGAAGAGAAGAGCACGCACCACCACCCCTGAATTCAGAAAGGCTGATGATGGGTGACTGAAACCCTTTGATTCGGCAAGCTGCTTTTTCTCAACCAAACAGACGCTGGCGGCATACGTGTGGTCGACGGAACAATAAGGCATGTATAATGGTGGCATATGGATACATATGTCTCATGACAAAAAGTAATTTGACGCATCTATATTAACTTTTTTCTTCAATGCAAGCTATTATTAGTGGGCCTCATTAAGAAATAGAAAATAAAGACTCTAGTATACATGCATCTCTATTTTTCACTCCAATCTTTTCAGCTTTTGTCATCGGGCTACACTTTTTCTCTTCAAGCACCCGCCTCATGGAGAGGATCTCGCTTCCCTATCCGAACCTATTTTACGTCATATCCGATCCTACATGGCATGCGAGGCATCACCTTGAAGCTATGCATTGTACATGCCATAATATGACTACTACTCCAATTCTGCATATAATTGTGTGTAATGCTTGTTATTATACTCTAGTACTAATGAGCACTTTAGGGGGTGCTAAATTACTGACTATTATTAGTCATTGCTAATGATGAGGCGCTTTCTTGCGGTTAGCCCTGAGCCCCTGTGGCCGAGTCAACTCCTAGACCAAGTCCTCAAGAGGAAAAACAGCGTCGAGCAAAGACAATAGCATTGTCATTGTCTGATCTAGGAGAGTGAATATAGGGTTTCCCCCGAAGCATGTTGGGTAGGGACGGGGGATTGCAACACCAATGCCTCCAACAAAGACGGTGCCAGTAGGTCCTGCCATCGACGACACCAACCACAACCAGCGTACGACTTTCGCCGACAGCCTCACTCGCCCAACTCTATGACCCGGCCAGCCCATCCGGCCTTACCACCCCCATGACACGCCGGCCACCGTGCACATCTCGCCCTTGCAACACAGCATGCAGCAAGGACCTCCCACCGCAGGCTGTCGAGAACCCAGATTTTTTTTGAAACGGAGGCAAAAGATTTGCCCCATATATTAAATAAGGAGAAGATGGAGTTGTCACAAGAGCCGAACGCACGACATGACAATTATTCTCGCAATATAATGTCCCCTAGCTTTCTAGCACCCGCAGTGATCCATAGCTTTGCCTCGTCGAGGACCATTTGAAGAAGGATGGTCGGTGGAGCACTCTTGTGGCGGAAGACTCTGGCATTCCTCTCGTTCCAAACAGACCAGGAGACGAGCATAGTGAGAGAGGCCATTGCTCGTCTATTGGGATTCTGCAAGTCAGTTCGCTTCTCCCACCATTCCTTCACCGAGCCAGCAAGATGCCAAGTGGTGGTGTCCATGTGCACAAGTCCCAACTTGTCAATGAGCATCCTCCAAAGCCTAAGAGTGTAGCGGCACTTGAAGAAAAGGTGGACGCCAGACTCTTGCTCCCTTTTGCAAAGTTGACAAAGGCTGTAGTTGGGCCAGCTGCGCCTGGCCAACCTGTCTGCAGTCCAAATCCGGTCTTGTAGAGCCAGCCACGAGAAGAATTTAACTTTGGGTGGAGCCCAAGCTTTCCACACCATGAAATCCATAGGGGGGAGAATCAACCCAAGGAATTGATCCTTGTAGGCAGAGGATGCCGAGTAAATCCCGATGCTGGAATGCTTCCAGGTGATATCATCCTCGGCATGCTCGTCAAGGTGGACCTCATTCACGAGCATCCAAAGAGAGAAGAACTCGTGAACGATGGCAGCGGTGACGGGCGTGTCAATCTTGACCTTCAGTATACATGCATTCCCTTTAAGGGCCTCACGCACCTTCCAATTCTTTCTCCTAGAGGCACCGAAGATTAGCGGGGCAATGTCCTTGGGTTTGCGCCCAAGCAGCCAAGGAGAGTCCCAAAAAGACGTTTTGGCACCATTTCCAACAGTAATCGTGGTTGAGGCATAGAAAAAATCCAGGTCCTCCTCTGAGCATGGGTTACCAAGCCCCACCCAAAGCTTGCTGGGCTCCTTCCATTCAAACCATGGCCATCTTAGTCTCAAGGCACGGGCGAACTTGTCAGTGTTTAGTACCCCAAGGCCACCATACTCGCGAGGACGACACACCACCTCCCAGTTGACCTTGCATTTGGCACCCGTCGTCTTATCCGAGCCAGACCACAAAAACGCTCGCTCAATCTTGTTGAGGTTTCGTAAAGTGCTCGGCGGCACAACGAGAGGCGTGATGGTGTACACCGACTGGGAGGAGACAACCGACTTGACCAGAGTCATACGGCCGATGGTGGTAATATTTTGGCCCTCCCAAGTGACCAACTTTCCAGCCGCTTTGTCTTCAAGATATTGGAAATCCACTTTCCTAAGCTACCAGACCGAGAGTGGGAGTCCCAAATATTTCATAGGAAAAGAAGCTCTTGCAGCCGGCATGCCATGAAGGATATGGTCCAAGTCAAGGTGGTTGCAGCGAATGGGCACAACAGAACTTTTGTGGAAGTTGGTGTGGAGGCCCGTGACCTCGCCAAAACTCCTTAAGATAGCAGAGAAGTTCTCGATGTCCCTCTTGATCGGAGCCAGGAAAACAGCTGCATCATCCGCATACAAAGAAGTTCGCACCATGGCACCACGACCACGAAGCTTGCGGAGAAGGCCTCGGTGTGTTGCAAGATCAAGGATTCGACGAAGCGGGTCAATCGTGAGGACAAATAGGAGCGGCGAGATTGGGTCCCCTTGCTGAAGCCCTTGGCCATGCCTGATGGGAGGGCCTGGAATCCCGTTGAGAAGGATGCGCGAGGAAGCCGAGGAGAGCAACGCGGCAATCCAGGCCCTGAATTTGCTTGGGAAGCCCAAGCGCTGCAAGAGGTCCATAATGTATTCCCATTTGACGGAATCAAAAGCCTTTCTAATGTCAAGCTTGAAGAGGAGGGCAGGGGTCTTGCACTTTTGGAGCCGACGAGCCATGTTCCGCACGTACATAAAGTTGTCGTGGATACTCCTCTTTTTGATGAAGGCACTCTGAGCATTGGAGACGAGGCCATCCATGCGAGGAGCAAGCCGCAAGGAGAGGACCTTGGCGATGATTTTGGCGATAGCATGGATGAGACTAATAGGCCTGTAGTCAGCTATCTCCTCTGCACCATCCTTCTTTAGCAAAAGCACAACATTGGCAGAGTTCACCCACTGTAGGTTGGCAGTGTGAAGAGAGTCAAAGTTTTGGATGACCCTCATGATGTCAGGTTTAATGAACCCCCAACATTTCTTGAAGAATAATCCGGTGAAGCCGTCTGGCCCAGGAGATTTATCAGCCGGCATCTCCTTGATGGCCGCCCACACCTCCTCCTCGGTGATGGGAGCATCAAGGTCCTGCAAGTCATGCTGCTCGAGGTGAAGGTCATCCAAGCAGAAATCCTTGCTGCTCAAACCCCCCCTTCTCATGACAGCGGAGAAGTCGTCATGGACGATTTTCTCCTTTGCCACATGCTCAGTTACCCATCCGAGGTCATGCTTGATCCTGTAGATATTGTTCTTTCTTATTCTAGCATTGATGCGGCGGTGGAAGAATTTTGTGTTAGCGTCACCATCCTTGAGGTTTGCAATTCTAGCGCATTAGCTCTTTCGAGCCCTCTCGAGGACCGCCAAGGAGATTACCCTCCTCTTCAACCGCGAACACAAATCAAGCTCCTCATTAGACAGGGGCCTCTCCTCCTGGGCAATGTCAAGACGAAGGATGATGAGCAAGGCCGCATGAAGCTGGATTTTGGCCTTGGAGAACAGCTTGCTCCATTCGATGAGACGAAACGCGGTTTTCTTGAGCTTGTGATGCAGGACCAGAAAAGGCTCAGAGTGGGCCACATGCTCGTCCCACGCCTTGCACGCGATCTCAGCAAAAACCGGCAGGGAAGCCCAGAAGTTCTCAGATCTGAAAGTCCGCGGTCTCTTGGGACCCTTGTCATCGGCGAGAAGGAGAGGACAATGGTCCGAAAGGGACGAACACAAGGCGTGAAGCACGTGGGAATTAAAGGTTGTAACCCAATCAGCATTGCAGAAAAAGGAATCAAGCTTGCACAAAGTTGGGTTGGCCCTCTCGTTGCTCCAAGTGAAACGACGGTTTTGAAGGTGGATCTTCTTAAGCTCGCAGGATTGCAGAGCGGCACGAAAGCGGGTAATTCTACTTCGGTTGATGTTTCTTTTGTTTTTATCCCTGGCTCGGTAGATTTGGTTGAAATCACCCAAAGCAAGCCAGGCCATTCCTGACAAAGGCTTGTGACTGATCAACTCGGCGAAGAATGCCTCTTTGCAAGATGAGTCGGTAGGTCCATAGACCGAACTCGCCTTGAAGCACACGTCAGATGCACGGATACGCACCATCGCCGAAAGGCCGTAGGTCGAAGCAACTACGTTGGTCACGTCAAGGAGGTTTTCATCCCACAGCATGAGGATGCCTCCTCTGGTGCCGATAGCCGGCCGTTGTGCGAAGCCAGAGAGGCGGGTCCACCGAGGGAGGCAGCAATGAACTGATCAACCGAAGCAAGCTTCGTCTCCTGGAGGCAAACTAGGTGGCAAGAGGTGTTGTCAAGAGATGCCTTGACCGTGGCCCGCCGGTCCGGACAATTTAATCCGCGGACGTTCCAGCTCAAAGTGTTGATGGGTTGCATTATCATGGGAACACAAAGTCGACCCTCGCATTTGACCAAAGGCCATCCACGGCACAAACATAATTTTTCCAGACCTGAAGTCTGATGCTTTTACCCCTGATACAAGGCCCATGGCCAACATTAGTACCAGCACACACCCCGAATACAAGCTGGGGCATACCCCAGGTCAACAGCTGCAAATAGCACTAACATGGAACTAACTAGCCCTACAGCAACACACACAGAAACAACTCAAACGATGGCTAGCTACGACCCCGCTTCATCCTGGTCCACTCCCAGGTCCATAGCGCCAACACCCCCATGGGCAAGCAGGGCATCTTCCGCCTCCTTAGTAGCACTGTCATCAAGCTTGAAGAAATCTCTCATTGCTGTTATAATTTCTGAGGGCAGTTGCTCCTTGAACTTCTCCATGAATTGAGCCAGAGTGGCCTCAGTAACATCAGCTCCATCCTTGGTGATGCCAAAGTTGCGACAAACTAGGCGCTCAGCCACCTTAGCCGCAGGAGCAGCCAAAACAGCTCCAGAAGAAGGCCTAGTCCTTTGCAGCGACAGACCATCCTTAGTGGAGATTCTGACCCCTGCCAGCGTCTTTCGTCTGGCCGCAGGCGGCCTGGGTGGGTGGGGAGGCCGGCTGCCTGGGTGAGGCAGACAGCGGCGAGGGCAACAGAGCAGGCTGACGCGCAGGAAAGAGCAGCTCCAGAGGCTCGGCAACATCGCCAGGCACCACCAGTCCCTCCAAACAGGCCTGCAGTCCATCATCTAGCAGCCGGGCAGGAGAGGGCGTGCGCTGCAGCTCACCAGCACAAACCAAGGGTGGCATGGGGGAGGCATCAAACCCAGGCGGACGTCGTGGTGAGGCCGACAACAAAGGGTGCTACAAGATCGTCGGTGAGCAGAAGTCGATGAGCGTCGGGCTTAACTCATGGAAGCTCTGCAGCACAGCCCGGGACTCATCGCGCTTGGAGGGTGAGGGCATCCGCAAAATCGACGTAGGCGACAAGGGGGGCGAAGACGTCGGCATGAGAGCATCCCTGGACCGCAACCTGGCAGTAGCGGGGGAGGGCAGCCTTGCCAGGCTTCGCCCATGCATAGCAGCATCCACCAGAGGTACCATAGGCACATGCTCGACGGCTAGAGCAGCAGCATCACATGAGGAGCCAGAGCCCACCAGAGGGATGGCAGCAGGGTCACCCGTGGTGTGGTGACGCCCATCACGGCCTCCCTGCCGCCCGTCGCGGTCGCGGTCGCAGCCACCCCGGGTACTCTCGCGGTGGTCGTCACGTGGGGCGCGGGAGAGGCTCCTACGAATACGGTCGCCCCACCCATGACGGCTCCTGGACTGGTTCTGCCCAGATTGGGTTCTGCTACCTATGGATCTTTGTCTGATCGCGCTCTCCGGCGCTAGCACACCACCCACATGCACCGAACGCCACTACCTTCCGACAACCTCCATTGTAAGGGCAAGTCCTCTGTCAAATCTGCACCTCGCAGGGCTAAAAACAACCCAGAACAGGCACATCCGCGACCGCCCTTGTACTACCGCAACCATCCCGCGTCGGCCACCATGTGCACTCCACTGTTTCCTCCAGGCCCACCACTCCGTGCGGATATACGCTGAACTCGCCGCGGGAGTGACGACATCCGGTCACTAGCCCGCAATGCACTGGACATGTTTGGCCATAGCTCCCGCCCGACGCCCATGGCCATGCACCAACGACGAGCGTGCACACCACCGTGCCATCTAGTTGCGCTGACCAGCACCGACTCGACGCCGCATCGCCTCGCCCACCGGTGTGCAAAGATGCCCCACGCAACCTGCCTCACGAGCGGGAAGGGAAGGCCCCCCTCCACCATCTCCGTCGGACAAAGCCCACACGGTGACAAGGGGAAGGGATTCATGCGGGTTGACTTTCCGACGACTAGGGTTCTCACCCAAAGTTATAGATGAAGAGTGACGCGGGGCGTTTTCCTGAGTGGGTCAGCTCTATTGCTACTCCAGATGACCGCTAGTGGTACTCCCTTTGTTTCTTTTTACTCTGCGTATTAGGTTGTTTGAAGTGAAACTTGCTAAAGTTTGACCAAATTTATATAAAAAATGTCAACATGTACAGTGTCAAATAAATATAATATAAAAATATATTTCACAATGGATATATTGATTTTGTATTGTGCATGTTAATAATTTTATGTACAAACTTGGTCAAACAAGCGTAAGTAAAAAAGAAAACGAAGAGATTAGAGCATCTATAGGGAACCTCCTCAAATGTCCATGGACGCGTCAGGTCGGTGACCAGACTAAATGAAGGCGTGTGGACGCGCCCGGTCAGTCCACCTTGTAGGACGCGGCTCATCCGAAACCACCATTTCTCTTTTTCCCTCTTCATCTCTACCAATCACATGCAAGTGATTGGACATACGAGAAGAAAAATGAGGACTATGAATGCATGAACGAACAAATAAGGCCTCAAAACAGACACGCTCAAACACTAATCGGGAGTGTTTGCGGACGTTTGGCTGGGCGAATTTGCTAGGTACGATAGTAGATGCTCTTTTTTAGAGCGAAGACGCTTGCCCGACCTTAGGATTAGGTTGTAGATGCTCTCACCAATAGATAATGTAGATGCAAAAATAACTAACCTTTTCATTTTTCCAGGCTCAAAAACCCATCCCAACAGATGATGTAGATGTAAAAAAAAATTACATCTCCACCTCCAAGAGATGTAAAACAGCTGGTCGTGTGCCAGCCGCCTTCATTTTCATTCCCCTGTTTGACCGACGCCCGTCCGCCTCCGTCGCTGACAATTCTGGCCGGAATTGTTACCGCCGTCGCCCGTTCGTCCATCCCCGCCGCCCGCCAAGGACCGCCGATTTGAGTGTATCCCGCCGCCATGCCGCTCACTCACTGCACCACGCTGCCGCCTGATCCGGCCGTCAACCACCCCTGCCCCCCCCCCG